>NC_061091.1:37905438-37952938 GCF_015104395.2 Macrobrachium nipponense
AAATTTCTCGAACACAATCGAAAGTATCCCATAAGCGCCAAAGACCAATTTATAAAGAGGCTATTAGCATTCCAAGCGTAAATTTCTCGAACACGAATCGAAAGTATCCATAGCGCTAAGACCAAATTCCTAAAGAGGCCATTAGCATTCTAAACGCTTCTCATTCTGTTTACAAAATTCTAAATTGAGTTTTTCTTGTTATGTTTTTCTCCAGTAGTCTCAACCCATCAAGATGGAAGCAACGTATGTTGAGAGTGAAAAGGGAAGGAAGAAATTATGTTTATATGGATATTTATATATTAAGGACAAAGGATTAAATAAAAAAATTTATTGGAAATGTGAAATGTGCAAGAAATTTAAATGTTCTGCTCGTGCTATCACCATCGATGATAATATAGAAAAAGAGATTGGTGACCACAATCATGCAGGAGATGGGGCTAAAGACGAAGCTGCCAGAGTCCAAGAAAAAGTGAGAGAGGATGCAATCAATAGTCGGGATACACCCCATTATATAGTGTCTTGTGCTTCAAAGGGGGTAAGTGAGGCTGTTGCGGTGAAACTCCCATCAATATCAAATATGAAGAGGAATATACGCAATATACGAGCTAAGAAAAATGATATTCCTGCTTTGCCCGATTGCCAAGAAGATCTTATCATCCCGGAAGAATTTACCAAAATTCACAAAGGAGAACTGTTTCTTATGTATGACTCGGGTCCCACTAATGATCGTATATTGATTTATTCGACACAGAGAAACCTCAATTTACTAGCACGCTCAGAGAACTGGTTCGCTGATGGTACCTTTAAGACGGTACCTTCAATTTTTTTCAGTTGTATACAATACATAGTATGCATTCAGGAAGTATCATACCCCTGCAGATTGTAAAAGAAAAAATCCCAACATTTGAGCCAGCCACAATAATGATAGACTTTGAATTGGCCATGATTAGAGCTATAGAGCATGAATTTCCAAGGACAAAATGCCGTGGCTGTTTTTTTCATTTTTGTAAATCCATTCATCGCAAAATTCAAGAAAATGGCTTCAAAGTACGGTACGACACCGATGCTGAATTTGCTATTCAGGTTCGTCTGTTATCTGCGTTAGCATTTGTACCAGTTTTCAAGGTCGAAGAAACATTTGAATATTTAATTGAAAATGACATTTTTCCCGTTGAAATTTAAAGTGGATCGGGCGGCAGCATAGAAATAACCGTAGACGTGCTCCTTTCTTTAAACATGAATTATGGAACTGTTTTGATTATGTCAAGGAAGAAATGCCCAAGACGAATAATGCATTCGAGGGCTGGCATTACGTTTTCGAACTGCAATTACGTGCTTGTCATCCATCCATCTGGAAATTTATACAAGGATTACAACGAGAACAAAGTCTACAGGAGCTACGAATTGAACAATATTTGGGAGGTGTTGGTATTCCTGTGCGCAAAAAGAAGTATCGTGACTGCGCAAAAAGGTTACAAACCATTGTAATAAATTATGACCTTACCTTACCTTACAGACCTTACAGTTCGTTCGGGTTGCCCCAGGTCCCTCAGTGTGAGGCACCTCTAATGTCTACCAGAGAGTTGCTAGTACATCTTCCGGTATATTTTGCATCTTCCAATCTTGGATGGTCTGGGATGCAGTTTAGATATTTGTCGAGCTTATTCTTAAACACATCTACGCTCACTCCTGATATATTCCTCAGATGAGCTGGCAACGCATTGAATAGACGCTGCATTATCGATGCTGGTGCGTAGTGGATTAATGTCCTGTATGCTTTCCTTATTTTTCCTGGTATAGTTTTGGGCACTATTAATCTACCTCTGCTTGCTCTTTCTGATATTTTTAGTTCCATGATATTTTCTGTTATTCCTTCTATCTGTTTCCATGCCTGAATTATCATGTAGCGTTCTCTTCTCCTTTCTAGACTATATAATTTTAAGGATTGTAGTCTTTCCCAGTAGTCAAGGTCCTTAACTTCTTCTATTCTAGCTGTAAAGGACCTTTGTACACTCTCTATTTGTGCAATATCCTTTTGATAGTGTGGGTACCATATCATATTGCAATATTCAAGTGGACTACGAACATATGTTTTATAAAGCATAATCATGTGTTCAGCTTTTCTTGTTTTGAAGTGCCGTAACAACATTCCCATTTTTGCTTTACATTTTGCCAAAAGAATTGCTATTTGATCATTGCATAACATGTTCCTATTCATCATCACACCAAGGTCTTTAACTGCTTCCTTATTTGTGATTGTCTCATTATTAGGTCCCCTATATGCATATAGCTTTCCTTCTCTGTCTCCATAATTTATTGATTCAAATTTATCAGAGTTAAATACCATCCTATTTTCCTCTGCCCAATCATATACTTTGTTAAGGTCTCTTTGTAGAGCGTTCCTATCTTCATCACAAGTAATTTCTCTACTTATTCTTGTGTCATCAGCGAAACTACTCACTACCGAATCCTTAACATTACTGTCTATGTCTTCAATCATAATAACAAACAGTATTGCAGCTAACACCGTACCTTGTGGCACACCGGATATTACCTTGGTTTCATCCGATTTCTCATCGTTTGCAATAACTATCTGTTTTCTGTTGTGTAAAAATTCTTTTAACCATCTTCCTACTTTATCTACGATATTGTGTTTTCTAATTTTCTTTGCTAATATATTATGGTCTACTTTGTCAAAAGCTTTTGCAAAGTCTAGATAAACCACATCTGCTTCATTTCGCTTTTCATATTTTTGAATATGTTCTCACGGTGGACTAACAGTTGGGTTTGTGTACTTTTTCCGGGTACGAAACCGTGTTGTCCTATATTAAACAAATTATTTTTTATTAAATGTTTCATAATATTTTTCTTCATTACCCTTTCATACACTTTCATAATATGTGATGTTAGACCTCACAGGCCACGGCTATAATTACTTGCCTCTAGTCATGATCCACTTTTGAAAGTAGGGGTGATATATGCTAATTTGTGCTCATCATAAATCTTGCCTGTATCTACACTTTGTCTTAATAATATTGCAAGTGGCTTTGCGATAGAATGAACTACTTTCTTTAACAAAATAGCAGGGACTCCATCAGGCCCTGCTGCAGCTCCATTTTTAATTTCATTAATTGCCTGCACAATATCAGCTTCATTAATTTCTATGTCAGCTAAATATTCACTATTTTCGTCCCTTACTTCTATATCATTATCTTCATTATCTATTCTAGGGGTGAATTCTCTCTTATATCGTTCTGCCAGTATGTTGCAAATTTCCTTTTTTTTTCATTCGTTAATCTCCCTTCAATTCTTAGAGGGCCTATTTCTATTCTTCTTTTATTCATCTTCTTCGCATATGAGTATAATAGTTTGGGGTTTTGCTTGATATTTAATAGGGTTTTTTCTTCCAAGTCCCGTTTTTCATTTTCTTTTGATTGTATAATCTTTTGTTCTGCATTTACTATCTTACTTTTTAGTTCTATAACTTTCCATGCATTTTTTTCTCTTGCAAGACCTTTTTTCCACTTTCTGATTTTCTGGAACAAGATCCTTCTGTCTCTTGGTATGCATGAATGATGTTTACTTTTCTTCTTAGGTATATATTTATCCACATTTTTCTCTAATATATAATATCTCCGTATTTACCCTTATGTCATCACTTGCGAAAATGTTATCCCAATCTTTGTTTAATTCTTCATTTATTTCTGACCATTTTATATTTTTACTGTAGAAGTTGTATTTTCCATATCCTTCCCACTTTTCATTTCTTGCTTATCTCTGTTTTCACTTGCTTTGGAATGAACTGTTAATTCTATGACATTATGGTCTGAAATACTCGCATTATAAACTATTATTTCTTTAACATAATTCATCTCGTTCACAAATACTAGGTCTAAAGTATTTTCCTTTCTTGTTGGCAGGTGATTTATTTGTTGAATGTTGTATTCTAGTAGCATATCTAATAGCTTTTCGAATTGCCTCTTATCTTCTGCACTACTATTACTCTCTTTTTTATATGTATAAGTACAACCACAATCTCCTATTCGTTCTTTCCATTCTACGAAAGGAAAGTTGAAGTCACCAGATAGGAGAATAGTCCAGTCCTTGTGATTTCTACATATATCATCCAATTTTTCAATTATTAAGTCAAACTCTTTAGTATTAGGAGGTCTATATATTACTATGTTCATTAATTTTTCAGATTCAAATTCTACCGCTATTAGTTCACATTCTGAGTTACTATATTTCTCATATATTTTTCCTTGTTTTGTTTTTGTCTTTCCCATATATTGCGGTTCCCCCTTGATTCCTATTTTTTCTATCTGATCTATAAGTTTGGAACCCTTTTATTTGATCATCATTCCCAGTCTCTTGGGAATACCAGGTTTCACTTATATTCATTATATCTATTTTCTTTTCAATTTGGGTTAGTTCTTCTAAGTACTCTATTTTTCTTTTTGAGTTACTCGTAACTAAACCCTGCGCATTCATCACTATGATGGTTTGCGTGTTTTCTCCTTCATTTAATATTGGTAGTAATAAGGATTTTCCCATGTCTCTTTCCTGTTCTGGTATGTTGTTCTTTTTTTCATTTCCAGAAATTCTGACATTAAAAAATCCAACTTTTCCAATATATTTGATTTTCCTTCATCATAATTATTCATTTTGCGTTGAATATGCAAATTTTCTCCCGTTTTCTGCAATATCCTCTTGCATAATAAATACAGTTATTATCTCTTGAGTAGAATTTTGGAGCTGATGCTTTGAAATTTTTTGCTGACACCTCTGCATATCTCATTGGTGGTTTGCTTTTCTCTTTTACCTGATATTCTTGATTTCTCTCTTTATTTGTTTCTTTCTTATTTTGGAGAGGCCTGTCGAAGAATATCTACGAAGTGTAGCATACAACATTTCATTTTGATTGATTAAATTTTAATACTGTATTTCATTCTGAATGATAATATTTTCATACATACAATAAAATTATAACCTTTGTATTTTTTTCATTCCTTCATTTACAATAAATTTTTAACATTTGTGTTTGTCAACCCAAAAGGATATATTTTTCCTTGAAATACATGATAATTTTTCCATTCAATTTTCTCGACAAAATAGATATCAGTTTTCGAGAAATATGGGATTCCAGAAAATGATAGTTCGAAAAATTATTTTTCGAGCAATTGAGTTCGAGAATTTGACTTTCGAGAAATTGAATCGAGAAATTTACCTAAAATCATATATATATATATATATATATATATATATATATATATATATATATATATATATATATATATATATTTTATATTTACATATATATATATATATATATATATATATATATATATATATATATATATATATATATATATATATATATATATGTGTGTGTGTGTGTGTGTGTGTGTGTGTGTGTGTGTGTGTGTGAATCTTGAACAATAGGTAGTGTTTGATAACCACTTCACATTTAATTGGTAATAACTAACACACATCGCCAATTATGATTCATAAGTGCTTCGTCACCCAAGCAATCGAACCTTTGGCCTGTTTAGAAACTACAATAAACTGCGAATTTAACCATTAAGCTGTCAGATTTTGTACCCAAACTTGATACCAATTCACTTACTTCTACCATAACAGGTGACTAATAAGTGTGCAAAAAGTTGCTAATTATAAACGTTTGTCACATTTATACGCATGGCATATTGATGATCACAAATATTAAGCTGCAAATAAGAGAGCTTTAATGAAAATTTTAACTGTCCTTATATTCCCCGTCTCTATGTGAGGTCAGTTGATTTTTTTACATTATCGTCTGCTTCAAGTAACTAATTATGAGATAACACAAACAGACAACCGTTCTTAAATTTTGTTTGTTTGTTTGATTTATGATTAAATTTGTGTTTTGCCATTTATAGATCATGAAGCTGTTATATTTTTTTCTGGCTAAGCCATAATATAAGTTTATTCAGTTCATATTTTTAACACGAACCCATACACTCACGCACAAACAAACACACACCGGTATTATAAGCCATTTCTAGCCATGGTAGTTGTCAGATATCTAGGCAAGCTGCGTGATAAGATACTCATAATATACATAATTTTGTTTAAAGTACTTGATTTAATAATATGTGAGAATCATTTGATATGCAAAGATGCTGATCATCAAGTCCACCTTCTTCTTTCTCCACACCACATACCCATCCACGGGTAGGAGTTAGAAACCTCATTCCTTGTGTTGAGACATTATTTTCAATAGCGAATGATGCCTTCGGTAGCGGGAAAAGGGCGACAGAGTGGAAGCAGAACGAAGATGGTTTTATAAATTAGACTGTTCCTAAAGTGCTGGTGGAACAAAACGTGCTAAAATTTTTTAAAAAGAATATAAATAGAATAAAAAATTCCAAAATGAGGGTGCAACCGAAAAGGAAGATTTCTTTGTTAATTACAATACCGATAGTAAAGACAGTAATTTATCAAGGATAATGAAAGTAACAAAGTAGAAACAGCAACCCCAATAAGGTAAAAGAAAGAAAAAAAAACTAAATACGTCGACGACAGCAAGTGTAATCAAATGTGAAAACGTCAATAAATAATTTGTATTTTTAATCATAATGGTGATACAAATAAGAGCAACAGCAACACACATGAATAAAGATTAAATGATAAAAAAGGAACAGAGCAAACGTACAAGAAACATCACAAACAGTAAACTTGCTTATCACTCACAAAGCGAAGAGACTTCATAACAGAATTTGGGGGTTGTTCCGGAATGTTCGTTTCCGAAGTAAACTGCCACAAACTTTTCCTATGTCTGGTGCTAAGGGGACTTTTTCCTCGCCCATCACAGGAAACTTTTAGCGCCATATGAGAAGCAAGTCGATCGAGATCAAATAGAGTGTGACATGAGTCAAGAGCGTAGGGGCGTCATTTAGCGGGGCGGCGGGTGGTGGCGGTAGTGATGGGGAGGGCGGGGGTGTGTGTGGTGGGGGGTGGGTTGCTGCTATCCCCAAGACTCAACTGCCTGCTCCCCAGCCTCAATTTGCTCCCCCCCCCCTCCCCCCCCCACATCCCACATGCCCCAAGAAGTAATAGTAGCTGGTTTTCCATTCTTCCTACCGAAATTACATCTATCTATCTATCTATCTATCAATCTATATTTCTCTATCGCACACAATGTTTGTATGTCTGCCTGTGTCTGTCTGTCTAGATGTCTGTATGTATGTTTGTATGTATGTAGTCTTGACCTATCTATGAGGTCTGCAGAGGAAGGGATGATCCATAAAATTTCAATTAATCAAGCAGCTTCAAGAGAAAGGTGTATCTATCGTTAGGACTGCAGATCTAATCACAACAACAAAAGCAAATCTGGTAAATATTAGAACTGACAGAGAATATGAAAAGTTGTATGATGAAGCACAAGGTTGACTAGAAACCCTAGAATTTATGTACCAGAGGTAAGTGCCACTGTGTGATTAGCTTGCAAGAAGAGAATACAACAAACACCAAACAGACCGAAAGAGTTTCTCACAACCAGTACCCTTGGGAAGCGATAAGGGCAATTAGTATTTTCTTAGAACATCAGTCTAAAAGAACATTTGAAGACAGAGTTGAATTTGCCAGTAATGGATAAGTGCACTGCCGAATTTGACCGTAGGTTCAGCAGTAACAGATTTATTTCAGTCTCTCTCTGCATTTGCCTGTCAATCAAATCAGTTCCTTGATGAGCAAGAACTAACTCTGTTCGCAAAGCATTATAATGCACATATTGATACAGTTTTCTTGGATCCACATATTCATTCTGCAAAGGTGTTCTTAGACCAAAAGAAACAATAGGGCCAAATCGTTGTGCACACTGCTCTAAAAATCTTACCAGTTGCCTTTTCTGAGTTGCTATCTTTTTTTTTTTTTTTACCATTCCAGTCACTACTACTAGTAATGAGAGTTTTTTCTGTGTTTAAACATATAAAGAACTACCTGCGAACAACATCTGAGAATCACCTGCAATCTTACTTGTTGTTGATAGCCACAGAAAAACTTGTGGTTAAGTCATTTGATTTGGAAGAGCTAGGGAATGATTTGGCTAGTATAATTCTATATAGAAATGTAATTAACAAATCTTGCATCATTCTATTTTGACTTTGCTACTCAAATGATCAACATTATTACTTTTTATATTATTTCCTTTTCATTATGGTGCTCAAATTATCAACATTATTACTTTTTATTTCTTAATCACAATATAAATTCCATCAAACCAATGATGTCTTTGTTACATAATTTTCATTAGTGCCCGGCATTGCCAGCCGATGGCACTATAATTTGATTTACAAATTATATTTTCATTAAAATGTAAAAAAAAAAAAGTCATGTTTTCTTTTTAAATGAGCAATCATAAATATACGAAATTTCTAAGAAATATTACGTTTCTCTTGATCCTTGTTTGTCTGCTAGCTACCAATGATGAGATAAATAAACAATAGCGGGAGTATATAATTTTTTCTGAAATATCTTGCTCATGTGGCTTAAAAAAACACGTTAAATACCTCAAAAAAAAAAGGCTGATTAGGTTCGCTTTGCTCCCCAAACCGTCTTTGCTTCCCCCACTCATTCAACCCCCTACCCCCAACAAATGTCTGAAATGACGCCTCTGCAAGACCACTGCTGCTGCTACATCAAATATTTAGGAGCAAAATTTGTCAAACGAATTTTCTTTTTCTTTCTGTGCTTTTATATCATAACGACCAATCTACAGTTTAGAACCATATACAAATGAGATTCACAATGAATGAGCCACTGAAATTGATTGTGACAGGCAGAATCCCATTGAACTCGTTACTTTGTAAAGTTGACTTCAAGAAACACTGGTGAATCAGAAGCAAGAAAGAAGCGCTGTGATATTAGCTACTGATATATTCCACCATCTCCATAAAACAAATACTATCTATCTTAGCCACTCTTATCAGGTATTAAAATCAGAGTAAACAAGAAGTTAATTACCAATTTGTAAATTTCTGTTTTCGTTATGTTTACGTGAGTTGAGCCCCAAATTTCATATCACGCAGCAAAACTTAGCCATGTCTAGTTCTTGTGTTTGATGAATGTTTCATGCAAACATTTTGATACTCTCTTCTCTCTCTCTCTCTCTCTCTCTCTCTCTCTCTCTCTCTCTCTGCGTGATTCTTATCTTTATTGCATTCTTCTTCTGGATATAATAGATTATAATTAGAATGGCCTTCACCTTTTCTAGAGTTGAGAATAAAGACTATCCAAGTAAATTGTAAATCTAATTTTTTCCTTATCTTTATTTCTTTGATGAGTGACATAATTTGGTTCCTATTTTTTTATAAGGAGAATTAGATTTCATGACACAAATTTTCTGTATCTTTCTTTTCTTTTCAAGGGACAGGTTAGTGCCGCCCAGAGTGTAGAAGCCTGGATTGCGGAGGATGTTGGTTGGATTCTTATTTAATACCTAAACATTATAGCCTTATTGTTTTCGTTTAATTATTATTATTTCAATGACTGATTTCATGTCCAAATGTGGGGGATAACGGTTGAGTAGGACTTAGTGAAATTTCACACGATAATGCTTCTTCTTTCGAGAGGTTCATCCTAACATTCCAATTTATTCAATGATTATGATTATTTATGTGCTTAAAAATAGCTGAGCTCTGTTGACCACATCATATTTTATAATTGTATTGTATTAGTCTTTGGAAGAGTGATTTACCTGTAAAACCAATGTAGGATTAGTCACAGTCAAGGCGCAAGGGATTTTGTATATCCTTGTGTCTTTGGGTACTGGCTTTTGTTGGACGTTTATTAGGGATTTGGCTAGGGTATTCGGGTAGGTAAAAACAAAAGGGTTAGAATTTCCAAGTTTCTGTGTGAACATCTTAATCCTGTCCAGGTGTGGGATTTTGATTTTATTGCTGGACTTCTTTGGTCATGCTATGAGGGGCTCGGTAGAAAATGAGGTTTGCTTTATAGATCGCTTTCCCAGTTATATGATCAGGGTACATTAAAGATGACAGCTGCTTACAGTTTAGTTCAAATTCCTTTTCCCGGAATTTCGGGGAGTAAATCCATAAGGACCTTAGGAACAATTTGCTGTTTACGCTAATTTCGATAGAATTGTCATGAACATTAAAATAGTGCACATATGAAAGTGAACATGTTGGTTTTTTTGTATGGATTAAATACTTGTTCTGTCGTGTCTCTCATTATTAGACATTAAGTAAAGGAATTTTGTTGTGTGTCTCCCTCTTAAATTTTGAAATTGATGCTGGGCACTAATGCATTTAATTTTGAGAGAAAGTTGGTGAAATTGCCCGATCTATATTCCCAAAATGTTAGGGTATCTACATATCTCATCCACAGCGTGCCTTTAGGTTTTATGGCATTAATCATTATAGTTCCAAAATATTCCATATATGGATTAGCTACTGCCTGACTTAAGAGGTTGTCAATGCTCCAACTGATTTTTTTTTTTATTTTGACTCCCCAAACAAAAAGACTTGTTTAATATACATAGTTTAACCAATTTTATTATTTTCTATACAAAGCTAGTGGGAAATGATCTGAATAAGGGGCTCACTTTTCTCTCAAAAACTGTAAAAAGTCTTGTACTCGTACTTTTGTGAATAGGGAATCTGCATTTAACTTCAAAGTTTTATGTTGTGAAGGCTAGTATATATGCTGCTTTAAATTTGTGACAGAAATCTTCAGAATGTTTTATGATACGTGGAATTATAGGTCTCAATAATAGATTATCTTTATGGGTTTTAGGAAGGCAATAAAAGACAGGTACTTTTGGGTTAACGACTTTAAATTTCTCTAGTAGTTCAGTGCTCTTTTTTGAATGTGTGTGTGTATGTGTCCGTTTTTTTATTTCTTATTTTCTATTTTGTTAAAAATTACTTTCACTTTATTTATTTATTTTTTTTTTTTTTGCAAAATTCACTCCAAAACGTACCTAGAGAATTTTTATAAAAAAGATGCCACTTCTGTCAAAGCCTCACAGATGCCTGCGCACTTAGAAGACTGTTGAATCTTTTGGCGACTGTCTGCTGCTGCCTTTATCTTCCTCCATTTTTCATAATTTAATTGTTGAACTTCTTTTTTGTCTGGGCTTTCACGACGGAATATGTATTTGTTGGTACTTTTGATTCGCATAGCGAACGTCAGTGGGTATGATCTCTCTCTTCAGTGGGAGAACCAATCTTTTAATAAATAGCGATTCCGAGGTAGTCAGGTGGTTTGGGTCTTTAGTGTAACCTATTATCGTGAAGTGTTGTTTCGATACATTTATTTTGCATTTGGCGGCATGATTCTTGATATTAGAAAATTCAGGATTACTAAGTTTCTGACCTGTTCTATAACTGAAACACATATGGCTACAAATTCTCATCTGCAGTAATCTTCGAGTAGATCCCACGTAAGTTACAGGGCATCCTGGCTATGTTAATTTGTATGCAACGTTGGATCTCATAAAGTCCTGCAGACGATCTTTGAAATTGAAAAGAGAGCCAATTTTGCAAGGATTGTTTGAGATCAGTTTAATTTTTAGACAAGGCATTTCTTGTTATATTATTTGTATGAGTCTGAAGGAAAACCTCGAGTTTGTTATATATGGAATCGATGCATACATCAGTTTCTTTGGGACATCCATTAGCGGAGGTAGATGGATATAGTTACTAACTAATTTATTAATTATATTATGCACAATGTCCTTAGGATAGGAGTTTTTTTTAAGCAAGGTTATTAAAAATTTTATTTCGTTATGAAAAATTTGCCAGTTGGATGAGTATTTCAAAGCTCTATAGACCAATGTATATATGGTATTTATTATAAAGGTTTTCTGACAAGAACTATAGAAGTTATTAGCTAATCCTGTGAACGTCTTTTTTCGATATACTGCAGTCGTGAACTCTGAATTAACTCTAGTGACAAGGATGTCCAGAAATGGTAATTTGTTTTCATTTTATATCTCCATTGCGAATTTAATGTTGGGATGTTTTAAGTTAATATGGTCCAAAAGTTTTGCTATTTGCCAATGATACCTGAAAAGTGCAAATGTGTCGTAAGCTTATCTTCTGTAATAGATTGGTTTACAAGAAATAGGACAATTGTCTAAAAATTCTGTTTCAAATATGACATAAAAAAGTTGGCAAATATTGGCCCAAGTGGCGACCCCATAGCAACTCCATCGACCTGAGTATAGAGTCGTTGACTAAAAATAAACATGGAGCAAGATTCCATGGTGCATTGCCTCAGATGGAGAATACTTTGAATGTGATAAGACTATAAACATGTAACAATAACTGAATAAAACTATATGACAATTCCGGTTATTTTCTGATCCCTCCCTCGTATTTAGGTATAAATATATATATATATATTATATATACAATAATATATCTATATATTGATATATATAGATATAATATATATAGAATAGATATATATATAATGATTATTATCTAATATATTATATATATCTATATAATATATATCTATATAGTATATATAGATATATTCTATAATAATATATCTATATATATATAGGATATATAGGGATTATATATATATATAGATATATATAATAATATCTATATATATATATCTATCTATATATATATATAAATATATAGATATATAATATATCTATATATATATCTATCTATATATTCATATATATAGATATCTTATAATATGATATAGATATATAGAGATAATATATATATATATCTATATATCTATACATATATAGATATATATATCTATATATATAGATATATATTATATCTATATATATCTATATATATATATATATATAGATAGATAATATATATATATCTATTATATATACTATATACTAAGATATATATATCGAGATATATCTAGTATATATAATAGTATATATATATATAAATATATATATCTATATATATATATATTATATAGGTATATATATATAGAATATAGATATATATATATATAGAATATATATATATATAGGTATAATATTATAATAGTATATTGATATAAGCAATAGGTATGATATATATATATCTATATTATTATATATATCTATATATATAATATATATATATATATAGTAGTATCTATAATATATATATCTATGTATATAGATAGTATATATATATATATATAATATATATATTATAGTATACTATATATATAGATATATAATATATACTCTATATATGTCTAGATATATAGATAATATTATATATATATATATATATACTATATTTATATATTATTATATATATATATATTTATAATATTTATATATTATATATATATATATATATATATATATCTATATATCTATACATATATCGATATAATTAATATTATATTTATAGATATATATATATATATATATATATATATATATATATATATATATATATGTATATATATTATATATATATATATAATATATAATATATACCGTAAAAGACACAAAAAACCATTCTTAGTATAATATTCTATATATATATATATATATATATATATATATATATAGATATGTAGATATATAATATATATATATATATAATATATATATATATAATATATAGATATATATAATGAGATATATATATATGATATTATATATATTCCATTTTAAATTATAATCTATATTAGATATATATATATCTATATATTTTATATATATAATATAATATATACTATCTATATATATATATATATATATATATATCTATATAGTATATATATAGATATAATATTATTTAAATAATATATATAATTTTAATTAATATATATATATATATATATAATAATATATATATATATATATACTATATATATAATATATTAATTATTATATATATTAATATAGTATAGATATATCATATATATCTATATATATATAGAAATATATATATATATATTATATATATTATATATATATAGTATATAAATATATATATTATAATATATTATAATATCTATATATATATATATATAATATAATATATATATATATAATATATATTATAATATTATATATATATATATATATTTATATATAATAATATAAGTATCAATGGCCCATTAAAACACTGGTTTGAAGCTAAGGAATATATTTCAGTGGACTGGCTTCCACTCTTGTCAAGTAGTGAATGACAGACGAAGTTACATTTGCAAACATATACTGGGAAATATGCCCTTAGGTGATGCCTGGGTCTCTAGACTGACATTGGTTCTATCAATTGTGTTAATTGTCTTCATTGTTGCCTTAAGGAAGATATTGTCTATATGGTGAAAGTCCCAGTGTCCCCTGGAAATGTTGATCCTATTATCTATTTATTTTATTAGTGACAATTCTATCATCAGGCATTCATATCAACTGCTGCTTTTATATAAAATTCGGGACGAGCTCCAATCCATGGTATGGTTCCTGTTATTTATAGGATGGACAATTGCTGAACTATTTTGTCTATATCTAACTGAATGCTTATGTTAAGTTAATCTTTCTGTTAGAAATTTTCTGTAAATCCATAGTATGACTTATCACAATCCCTACAGAAGATATTATAGAATCCTACTTCTTTAGAAACTGGTTTTTGCTGAACGTTAATTAAGGATTTCCCCAGTGTATTCAGATAAGTGAAGACAAAAAGGTTAAAGTGGCCAAAAGTTTGGGTGATCAATAGTAAATTATCCACGTGAGTGATTATGATTGTGTTTATGAATTTTTCCTTTTCTTTGTTTCCTGTGGGTTTGTAAAGAATGTTCTCTTTTCAAGTATGGTTTTTTTCTATTATTTGCTTGGAGTATTTTAACAAGATACATTAATTTCTGATTATTTCAAGTTCTTTGTTAAGAAAATCTGGGGAGCAAATTCTCAGGGATCTAAGAAACAGGTTATTTGCAATGCCAAGTTTAACTGAAATATTATGGTAGTTGTAAAAATGCATGTATGAAAGTGAGAATGTCTTTTTCCTGAAGTGAGCGAATTTGTAGTTGTTATTAGTTGTGATGATTAAGATTCATCACAACTAATAACAAAGACATCAAAATCGCCCCTCTCACTTTTCCAGTATGTTAAGATGTCGTCTACATAACGAAGCCAGGTCATATCTGCAGGTTTGAAAGAGTTTATAATTACTGTTTCTAAATAGTCCATATATAACTATGCTAACACAGGACTGAATGGACTCCCCATAATGCAACCAGATTTTTTATGGTAAAATTTATCATCAAAGGAAAAGACGTCATTAGTGATGCAGAGCTCTACCAGTTCCATTATTTTATATCTCATACTATACATTTCGCCTATGTAACTTCTTCTGTCATTCACTACTTGATAAGGGTGGAAGTTAGTCCACCGAAATATAGTCCTTAGTTGACCATAAAAGTAGAAAAACAGTAACCTGATGAAGAAACGCAACCCGGCCCCTTCTGTGCAGGGCCCTCTTAGAATTATCAACGTGGTCTAACACTACAGATGCAAAATCTAAAAATTTTGTGAGCGTGTATTGGTATTACCATTGAAGTTATCGGCAGACACCAGATTATCAACATCTTCACCTCCTATAGGATCTACGCATCGACAAGGCGAGGCCTATCCTTAATGCCACTAGGAAACTTTCCTCCTCACGATGGTGGCACATAGGATGTCGCTTGCTGGAACCCCTGACCCAAACAAGTGGACCTTTCAGATGCCTTCATCCGTTGTAACGGACCCTTCCAGTATTACCAATCAACCTGTCTTCAGTGTCTGCCTACAGAAACGGGTGTAATCAGCATCTCGGAGATGGCTTCATTCATGAACATTAATCCTCTAAGAACCAGTTATCAGAATTCAGTTCCTCTCCAGCTAGCAACCTAGGACCTTTTACATGTTACTATTATTATTATTATTATTATTATTATTATTATTATTATTATTATTATTATTATTATTATTATTATTGAAAATTTTATTACCTTAATCACTAAAGTTCCAGAAAATAAAAGGAAAATAAGAAAATGTAGAGAAGAAACCGTATGGAAATGAATGAACTAATATTCTTAATTTATTACATAAACCGAAAGCATTAGAAATAGAAATGGAAAAGCTAAACCAGTGGTACGCGACTTTCTAAGAAGTTTTGCCAACTTAAATTTGTCATCATCGGCATTAGTGATACTACCAGAAAAGCATTTTGTAATTTGTCATGAAAACAACTAATCACTTGTTCTTGCACAATAAGACAAAATGGAACCAACAAAGAATGCTGATAATGATTCTCTGGTAAAGCAAATTGATTCTTAGACTCTTGGAAACATACACGAACGTTTTTTAAGACGTATATATCTCTTCGTGCTGCAACATTTTCCCAGAATGATTAAAATTATGAGGTAAGGAAATAATGACTTTGTTATACCTTTCAAATACAATCATGCTGAGAGTTCTTAAGATCCTATGTCCATACTCTGATACATTATTTCTTGAGGAACTCGATAGTAAATGATGAAGGAATTCAGGGGCGTGTTACCCTTGTCGAGAATCTTATTTGGTAGAACAAACACGACTGAACATAGCACAGCATGTAACTTTCTGACACCTTGTCTCAAGTGTACATTTAAAGAATGCCAGTACTCAGCTCGATAAAGTTCCGTTGAAAACTTATTTCGCGAAAATGAAATTAGACCAAAGTTGCAAATTTTATTAGATGACAATCAATTGTGAGTGTAAAGAGCAAGCAAAAATGCGCAGAAGTTACTTCCGCACAACTGCGTATTCTATACAACGGATAATGCTGCATCAAACGCTCTGTCTAGGCCCATGTAACTCTCAGCCACGGCCCATTAAACTTTCAGCCACGGACGGGTGGTGGCCGGTGTTTTTGGGATCGATAGGGGTGCCAGACGCAAGGTCATAGATAACTTTAACCTTGAATAAAATAAAAACTTCTGAGGATAGAGAGCTGCAATTTGGGGCGTTTGATGAATGGAAGATGGATGATCAATATGCCAATTTGCAGCCCTCCAGCCTTAATATCTATTAAGATCTGAGGGCGTACAAGCAAAGTGCGAACGGATAGAGAAATAACCATCTCAATAGTTTTCTTTTACAGAAAACTGAAAAGGAAAATCTTATTTTAAGAAATACAATGATAGCTGATCTTCTAACAGGGACTTACAGGAATGTTGTAAGAAATCCACAATTATATATTAAAGTATATTACTTAATAAAGAACATAGACTTTCGAACACGTGAACGGTGTTTCTCATCAGTGTAGACGTTAAATACTCTTTCGAACACCTGAACAGTGTTCTTCATCAGTGTAGTCTATGTTTCTTTACATAGTAGTATAGTTTAATATGTAATTGTGGATTTTTTATAACAGATTGTTCTTCACGAGACTGAATTTCTCTACACTTACAGGAATGATATGATTCCCAGGAAATTTTATTTTTTCAGAAAATAGAATAAGACGGAACAGTAATGTGTTTGTGTATCTTTTTAAGAGCAGCGTACGGAGGTAGATGGGATCATGCCCGTTTGTGGTAAAATTGATTTAAATTCATGAAGGTGTAAACATTCGGGACACTGTTGCCAACACATACGAAGGTATGGCGTAAAAAAATACATTTGAAAACTTCTCTCTCTCTCTCTCTCTCTCTCTCTCTCTCTCTCTCTATCTCTCCAAATAGCTTAACTCTCAAACTATAAGAAAGGAGAGTGACTAAAATTTCGCTTTAATTTTAAGTGTTTATGATATACTGGAAGTTGCAGACCATTAATTGTATAGATGAAGATGCCTACGGTGAGAAGATCCCAAGACAGACGCAATGATGATAAATAATACCTTTTTTCTCTTTTTTCCCGGTGGTCATGGAATCCAGTGCGGACGGAAAAGCGAAAATAAACGTTCTGTCAGTTTCCCAGGGAATAATCTGAATATAAAGTAATTGAACAATGGGGTATTCGTTTTATATTATTTATCCTCATGTTATAAACCAGATCTTATCATAAACTACCGTAAATAAACTTATACCTCTTAAAAGAAAATGAAACTTATTTGCGCGACACAGGAGCTTGTGTGAAAGTTCAGTCCCTACCCACTTCTTATATGAGGTGATGATACAGTAAAGTAGAATGTGAGCCAAAAGTTTTCTTGAAATCTGAAAACTTTTCAGCTAAGGGATCTGAGATTCAAATTTGCTACGTAATTGCCACGTGGTTCCTCAGTTACCAGTAAAATTCTATAGAGATAGAACTTAGGAGGCCGAATTTATGAGATAAATTTTGATTTTGATGGTAGTAAGTAAATTTTTCTGTTTCTGTTATTTGCTACAACATATATATACATTTATAAAAGATCATTTTTCAGTAATAGCATAGTTTTCCTTATGGTTTGAAGATTTTTTACCATTAAAATGAATCATTCAAGGCTTCTTGTGTGGACTGGTAAGTGTTTCTGTACCAAATGGTAGGGACGGGGTAAGTTGGCGGAAAAAAAAAAAAAAAAAAAAAGGGGACAAGTTGGCACATGTGCAGACTTGCCTCACGTTATTTGATAGCAATAGTAAAACTATTTATTTATATAATTTAGGTTTTGTTTCTGAATTTTTGTGACGATAGTGTCCTATCATTTCCTCCAAATTGCTGTCACACGTTGCAGCCCCTAGATATTAGCGTTTATAGACCTCTGAAGAAATGTTAACAGAGCATGTGATTCGTCGATGACTGGTAATCCAGGATCAAGTATGCCATCTGTGATATTCCTGGTTACGTTTCCTTGGCTTTTCCTCTAACTGTCACTTATTGTGATGTTTTCAGTGGGTTTAGGATTGCTGGAATGTTTGTTTTATATTCCCAATAACCAAAATAGTAAAAAGTGGGCCAACTAGCACCGGTCTCTCCTATCTGTTTATCACGAAATAAAGACTGGATATAAAAATGGAATATATTATTACCTCCATGAAAAGCAACATCTCAGTAGAATCTCACTTTATTTGCCAAAAAAACAGATTTAAATTAGGAATGTAGGCACCTATTAGATGTCAAGAGTATCCCGAATTAATAAACTGAGCTGACTGAAATGTAAAAAAAAAAAGAAAAAAACCTTATATATCAGCAGAAATATGTTTTGAAAAAATTAATATATAACTGTAACGATGATATTACAGATCGCCATACTTATTTTCTGTGAAACTCACTAATCACCGACTAAAGCCTAACATTATTCTTCTGGATTCCATCGCCAGATATATACACAGAGTTAATAAAATAAGTGGAAGGAAATCCTAAAGTTTCCTTGGCTTTGAAGTGTGAATAAATTGGAAATAGCCAACTAGTGACATCTTATGAGATGCACACCTATTCGTATTTCTCCAATCACCAAATCAGAGCAGGATTTAATAGAAGCTCTCTGGCATTATTGGGTTTAAACACCTTGTGATCCATGCCAAAAGGACCTTTATTTCTCAGGCACAACGACTGTTGACTGAGAGTACCATGTTACTTACTTTCCTGGATATTGTGTTAACCAAAACCATTTATTTGAACAAGAAGGCTGTCAATTTCACAGTTCCTCATAGTGTTATTTTGATGACACTCTGCTTACAGTGCCTTAATATTTGAAGCCATCAAGAGTAGTTTAGGTCATTGTCCCTTGGTTCTGACCGAGAAAAGAATAAGTTCGACTCCTGGCCAGGATAAAGACAACTATTAGTAACATTTTATTTGGAGGTAAATCATTTCCAACAACCGTAAATCCAATACAGTAATCCCTCAATTATTCACACTTGTCTTATCCACAATTCTCCCTTGATCGTATTTTCCTCAATGCGACCTGCAAAGCAAATCCTACAAATTGCGAAAGTGTAAATAAAAAGCCACAGATGTTAACGAATGTACAATGCAAAGATCGAACTGGCTTCATGAGCACACACACACACACACACAAAATAGTAATAAATAAATCTCCGAATGGGTAAACAAACTAACTTAGCATTGTACTACATATGCTTATCGGCGTGATGAGAAGAGCACGTGCAGATTGATGAACTGCGTCATGAGCGGTTTGGAGGAAAATATGTATAGTGAATTAACTTCAGTCTCGTAGTTTATTCTCTAAACTGTAGTCACTGATTTCGTCCTGTGTAAGTGTTTTTCATTTAGTAGAGTAGAGTAAATTGTACACCGACTGGTGAGCCCCTTCTAATAATAATAATAATAATAATAATATGGGAAAACATATGGAGTAATCCGGTATCACACAACAAACATGCAACATGGCTCCAGGAAGTCAAGGAAGAAGAAACAGGGAGAATAAAACAAAGATTCACAGAGATCACGACAGACACAGTCAGACACCAACTAAAGAAAATGCCAAACTGGAAAGCCCCAGGTCCCGATGAAGTCCATGGATACTGGCTCAGAAACTTCAAGGCCCTACACCCACGAATAGCAGAACAACTCCAGCATTGTATCTCAAATCACCATGCACCCAAATGGATGACCACAGGAAGAACATCCTTAGTACAAAAAGACAAGAGTAAGGGAAATATAGCCAGTAACTACAGGCCTATCACCTGCCTACCAATAATGTGGAAGTTACTAACAGGTATCATCAGTGAAAGGCTATACAATTACCTAGAGGAGACAAACACCATCCCCACCAACAGAAAGGCTGCAGAAGGAAGTGTAGGGGCACAAAAGACCAGCTCCTGATAGACAAAATGGTAATGAAGAACAGTAGGAGAAGGAAAACCAACCTAAGCATGGCATGGATAGACTATAAGAAAGCCTTCGACATGATACCACACACATGGCTAATAGAATGCCTGAAAATATATGGGGCAGAGGAAAACACCATCAGCTTCCTCAAAAATGCAATGCGCAACTGGAATACAATACTTACAAGCTCTGGAATAAGACTAGCAGAAGTTAATATCAGGAGAGGGATCTTCCAGGGAGACTCACTGTCCCCACTACTCTTCCTAGTAGCCATGATTCCCATGACAAAAGTACTGCAGAAGATGGATGCCGGGTACCAACTCAAGAAAAGAGGCAACATCAAGCTGTATGGTAAGAGCATCAAGGAAATAGATACCCTAATCCAGACTGTAAGGATTGTATCTGGGGACATCAGGATGGAGTTTGGAATAGAAAAATGCGCCTTAGTCAACATGCAAAAAGGCAAAGTAACGAGAACTGAAGGGATAAAGCTACCAGATGGGAGCAACATCAAACACATAGATGAGACAGGATACAAATACCTGGGAATAATGGAAGGAGGGGATATAAAACACCAAGAGATGAAGGACACGATCAGGAAGAATATATGCAGAGACTCAAGGCGATACTCAAGTCAAAACTCAACGCCGGAAATATGATAAAAGCCATAAACATATGGGCAGTGCCAGTAATCAGATACAGCGCAGGAATAGTCGAATGGACGAAGGCAGAACTCCGCAGCATAGATCAGAAAACCAGGAAACATATGACAATACACAAAGCACTACACCCAAGAGCAAATACGGACAGACTATACATAACACGAAAGAAAGGAGGGAGAGGACTACTAAGTATAGAGGACTGCGTCAACACCGAGAACAGAGCACTGGGGCAATATCTGAAAACCAGTGAAGACGAGTGGCTAAAGAGTGCATGGGAAGAAGGACTAATAAAAGTAGATGAAGACCAGAAATATACAGAGACAGGAGAATGACAGAACAGAACAGAGGACTGGCACAGACAGAAACTGGCACAACAAACCAATGCACGGACAATACATGAGACAGACTAAAGAACTAGCCAGCGATGACACATGGCAATGGGTACAGAGGGGAGAGCTAAAGAAAGAAACTGAAGGAATGATAACAGCGGCACAAGATCAGGCCCTAAGAACCAGATATGTTCAAAGAACGATAGACGGAAATAACATCTCTCCCATATGTAGGAAGTGCAATACGAAAAATGAAACCATAAACCACATAGCAAGCGAATGCCCGGCACTTGCACAGAACCAGTACAAAAAGAGGCATGATTCAGTGGCAAAAGCCCTCCACTGGAGCCTGTGCAAGAAACATCAGCTACCTTGCAGTAATAAGTGGTACGAGCACCAACCTGAAGGAGTGATAGAAAACGATCAGGCAAAGATCCTCTGGGACTATGGTATCAGAATGGATAGGGTGATACGTGCAAACAGACCAGATGTGACGTTGATTGACAAAGTCAAGAAGAAAGTATCACTCATTGATATCGCAATACCATGGGACACCAGAGTTGAAGAGAAAGAGAGGGAAAAATGGATAAGTATCAAGATCTGAAAATAGAAATAAGAAGGATATGGGATATGCCAGTCGAAATCGTACCCCAAGATCCTCATGCAGAAGAGTGTGATCCTAGAAACGGCACACATAGTAAGAAAAGTGATGGACTCCTAAGGAGGCAGGATGCAACCCGGAACCCCACACTAATAAATACTATAAATGTGATAGAGAAAAAAAGAAAAAAAAATAATAATAATAATATTAATAATAATAAATGCATAAACACTTTTGCTGAAGGCGTTCCCTCTTTCCAAATCAGCGTAGGTGATTCTTCTGTCTAGTAGTCTTGCGCTTTGATGTCAATGAGAAAACAATAAGGTTAGAACAGCCATCAAGCACATAGTCTCGTCGATGACAAACATCCTTTTTTTTCTTTTTTTTTCTTCTTAATGAACGCGTCATTCGTTATCCTCTTTTCATCTTATGTCCAACATTCTTGGACAACGACCATTCCTTAATAGCTACTTGTTCCACCAACAAAAGCAGCACACCTTATTCTCTTCACTTTTTCTAACAGTCGCTTTTGTTAAATTTTACTACCCAAGCTTCATGATAATGTTTTCGAACCACCAACAGAACTGTTAGATTAGAAAAAAATTCAAAATGCATGTAAGCAAGTATGTATTATTTTTTGAGGGAAATAATAGTTCTACCAAGAAACTTGATAAGATTGTAAAAATGCAAGATCATCGCAGATTGACAGCAATTATTCCAGTGATTTCATTTATCACAATGTATACTATAAGTATCTCTGCCTTTTAGATTCATCAAAACTCTTGGCTGTCAGGGCATCTCAAGCTCCACAGTGAGTTCCCGCGGTTTTGACTATTACACCTATGTTCCCAAGCCATGGACTATTGCATATCCATTCTTGGAGGTAGATACAAACATATTTCCCCTATCTAACTGTTATTCATCTATTTATTAATTTGCTCTGACGACTAACTTCATTTGTCCAGTCTCATGTATTAACTTTAGAGTGTGGTAACATCCCGGTTTTCAGCAAAAAGATTACAAACGGTATCTGGTGTTTCCAGTCACGCTCAAACCTCCAAGACCCTCACCAACCCCCCCCCCCCCCCCCCCCCCCACCCCCCCCCCCCCCCCCCACCCACACACCCACCCCCGCAAACAAACACACACAATTATATATATATATATATATATATATATATATATATATATCTATATATATATATATATATTAATGTGTATATATATATATATATCTATATATATATATATATATATCTATAGAATAATATATATATATATATAATATATATATTATGATATATATATATAATATATATATTACTATAATAAGTATTTATATTATTAATAATGAATGATATAATATATATACCTATAATATAATTCAATATATAATTATAATATACCCATTCTAGGGAGCTATTAGGATATAAGGAGCTCCCCGAAAATCCTGAACTCCTCACAGGACGGCCTGGGTATGTCAACGATCAGTTTCCCTCAGGTTGAGAAGAGTGTCTCCTCCCCCCAGCATCCTCCAAAAAGTTTGCTGGTATTTAGTCACTTGTATTGGCACCCATTGGTCAATAGACCTAAGGAGAGTGCCGGAGCCAATCACTTCCAGAAGAAAAATATCGGGGATTTGTCGGGAACTAAAGGAAAGACAGAGAAGGCCAAGGCATCCCCTTGAGGGTGAGGCAGTTATGTGTCGGTCAAAGGATGGGGAAGACGTCCATCCCCTTGTTGCCCTCTGCCGGCTTCCTCGCTCGGTCTCAATCTCACTGGTACTGTAGATACGAAGTTCAATTTCACTCAGGCCCTTGTGTAACTTCATTAGAATATAACACTGATATTAAATTAATCACTGAACATTTGATTTCTACATGACCCACAGTAATTTAAGAAACCCACGCGACCCAGGTCAGGGTCATAATTCTGGTGTTTGGTGTGGGGTTTGAACCCAAGCAATCTCACGAGTACCATAGATGTAGCCATACCCATTCTATATGTGATAATAGACTCGAAAAACCACAATGCACTATTAGACATTGAAGCATGTGTCTCTTTGGTCGAAGAATGCTTAGTGACGGGTGCCATTTCGGCATCGAAAGGGTATCTAATGTTGCAAAGTTCAAGTGGACATAACATCATATTGCAGAGAACAGTGCAATAAGCCATCTCCGTCAGCGGATGAGTGTTGAGTCTCAAATTCTATGTGGTACCTACCACCCACATACCTGGCGTTCCCATTATACTGGGAATCGGGTTCGTGAGCAAGCACAGAATGGTTCTCCTTGGCGTAGGGGGAGGAGGAGTGGGAGTTGCGATGCCTGCGGGAAGGGGCCAATAACAACAGATTCCCATATTGGGAGAAACAAAAGCAGTTGCCCGAGTTGCCCTAGCCACCACGGGGGATACAGGAGTTGTTCCCACCAGCCCTGCGGTAGGGAAGATAATCGAACTCGCCTATCTCTACTCACTTTCTCTTGTCCCAGCAAGGAAACTACAAGAAGGAACGTTGGTATACATAAATCCCCATAGAAAGTGGGCAGACTTTATGTTGCCTGGTGTTGCTAACATCGTCGAGGGTAAGGCAACTGTCACTTTTGTAAATGTGAGTAGTAGTAGGTTAGAATTAAGTAACGAGTCTCTCTGTGATTTAGAAGTGTGTTCCCTTGTAGAAGCCGATAACACACTTTCGGCCTTGATTACACAGAGTCAAGAGAATATCAAGATATGATGGCCATAGGAGAAGAGCCTCCAGGGAGAATTAATAAGTTACCTTTTAAAAGAGAAACAGGAGATCATCGCCCTATTCGAAGTAAGCCTTACAGAACACCTGCCTGTCATGAACAAGTAATTGGGGAAAAGATAAAACAGATGCTAGAGCAGGGTAGCATTCAAGATAGTGAGTCTCCCTGGGCTTCTCTGATCATTTTAGTTAAGAAAAAAAGATGGCTCTCTTAGGCTGTGTTGATCATAGACAATCGAATGCCATTACCAACGATAATGCTTATCCATCGCCCTCGATTGAAGAGCTTTTGCTTAAAGTAAGGGAGAGTAAATTTTTCACCTCACTGGATCTTAAGTCCAGCTATCATCACATACCAGTTGATAATGAGAGTAAAGAGAAAATGGCCTTTATAGCAAATAATCAGCTATATGAATATAATTTTCTTCCCTCTGGATTAAAGAATTCTCTGGCTCATTTATCACGGGTAATGATGTCCGTTTTAGCCTCTATAATTGGCCTTGGGGGTTTTGTATATTTAGACGATATCATTGTAGATGGTGCTACTGTAGAGGAGCATAAAGCTAACCTAATACAAGTTTTGGAAGCATTAAGGTATCATGGGATAAAAATAAATTTAGAAAATGCAATTTTTTTCAGGCTGAAGTAGAGTTTTTGGGCACCTAGTAACTTCTGAAGGCCTTAAGCCTTATGACGATAAAGTTGTTGCAATTAAAGAGTTTCCACGACCAAAACATGTGAAGGATGTAGCCAGCTTCCACGGACTCGTGGGTTACTATTAGAAGTTCATTAGGAACTTTGGGCAGATAGCGAGACCATTAGACGTATTAAGGAAGGAATTTCAATGGGGTGAGAGAGAGGAAGAAACTTTTCAGAAATTAAAAGATGCTTTAGTGAGTGACAAACTCTATGGTTACCTGAGGTTCGATCGCCCTTTTTTAGTGACTACAGACACGAGTGATATTGCGATAGGAGGAGTAATCTCTCAGATTGACGATAAAGGTAATGAAAGACCTGTTTGTTTTGCATCACACGTATTAAAAGGGGCCGAAAAAAATTATAGTACTTTCGATCGAGAGGCTTTGATGGTCTTATGGTTGCTGGAGAAACACCGCTATTTTTTGCTGGGACACAAAATAAAGATTTTCACAGATCATCAACCATTAACGTACCTGCTGAAGAAGAGCGAGATTACAAATTGCCAAGCTCATTGGATCGAGTGAATTTTAGAGTTTGACATCGTAAAAATTGAATGTATCCCAGGGAAAAGTAATAGGGTGGTGGATGCTCTCTCCAGGAACATCAAAAGAGTAATAACTCGTGATGCAAACCGCAAGGAAGAAAGACAAAAGAAACCTTGTGGCATTGGTGGCACAGGCACTGCATGCAATAGTGCCAGCTATGTTGTGACAGTTCCAAACAATGACAGTCAATCAAATGTAAGCACAAGGCACAGAAAATGGGAATCTCGCAAGCACTCTTAGGTGGGTGGGAGTGGCTGAGGCAGCAGCTGGTTGAATACAGGTGGATCTCCGTCCTGGGAATTCCAGAATAAATGCCTGGAGAATGAAACTGTGATTGATTTTTGTGGTTGGAGTTTGCCAGAGTTGGATGAAAATCAGGGGTCTGAAGCCTGGATTAGCCAGATCAAGGACTGTGTGAGAGGTGAGAACAAAAAGTTCCTGAGTTTTGTGCATTTGACAAAAGACGAGTTCTTTATAGAGTAAGGAGTGTTGTTATGTAAATCTGAGAGAAGAGCTGGTGATATCTAAGCCTGAGTCGTTCTTCCTCGAGCCCTTATGCTGGACATGTGGGTATAGAAAGATCTATTAGAAGAGCCAGCGAGCACTTCTGGGTTGGCATTCGTAGGGACATAACTAGATTTGTAAGTAACTGTCATGTGTGTAATACAATGGACGAGACTCTGGGTGGGACAAGGTAGAGAGTGCAACTTTGCAGGGATGCAGAGGGACTTGGGGATGGAGTGATAAACCATTCTAGAGGGCTTATAAGTAGCTCCCCGAAAATCCCTGAACTCTTCACAGTATGGCCTGGGTATCAACAGTCATTTTCTCTCAGGTTGAGAGGTACTTCTCCTCCCCCAGCATCCCAAAAAGTTTGTTGGTATTTAGTCAAGAGATGGGGAAGACGTCCATCCCCTTGTTGCCTCTGTCGGTTTCCTCACTCAGTCTCAATCTCATTGGTACTGTAAATACTAAGTTAATTTTACTTGGACGTTTGATTTCTGCATGACCCATAGTAACTTAAGAGTACCACGCGGCAAGGGTCGGGGTCATATTTATATATATATATATATATATAGTATATATATATATATATATATATATATATATATATATATATATATATATGTATATATATATATCATATATATATATATATAGTATAACAAGCACGAAAGTTAGGAACGTGATAAATCCATAAATAAAGATAAATGCCACGAAGGAAAAATAAACGAAGGAGTCTGCGAGATCTTTCGGCTGAAAAGCCTTTACTGAAGCAGCTACTGACAAAAATACGAGAAAAGACATACAAGAAGGTTCGTATAACTGACAGATAGGGATTATAAAAGGATTAGTGCCTATCCGAACACACCTGGAAGATAAGAAACCTTCCCAAACAAGCATAAACAAAGGGTGCAATTAAAGGTTTAAGACAATCATCTCAGATACAATCTCCAGACAATTAAAGGATTATAGGTGACAGCTATACGGAACCTGGTAGACAAAACCATATTCACAAAAAATGACAGACATGTATGTCTGTCATTTTTGTGTGAATATGGTTTTGTCTACCAGGTTCCGTATAGCTGTCACCTATAATCCTTTAATTGTCTGGAGATTGTATCTGAGATGATTGTCTTAAACCTTTAATTGCACCCTTTGTTTATGCTTGTTTGGGAAGGTTTCTTATCTTCCAGGTGTGTCGGATTCTAGGCACTAATCCTTTTATATCCCTATCTGTCAGTTATACGAACCTTCTTGTATTGTCTTTTTCGTAGTAGTTTTTTGTCAGTAGCTGCTTCAGTAAAGGGCTTTTCAGCCGAAAGATCTCGCAGACTCCTTCGTTTTATTTTTCCTTCTTGGCATTTATCTTTATTTATATATATATATATATATGATATATATTATATATTATATATATAATATATATATAGATATATATATATATATATATATATATATATATAATATATATATATATATATATATCGAGCTACAATGTCCTTTAATATCTAATTCGCTCTACCTCGGAATTATATATTTTCATATATGCTTAAACTGAAGGGGAATTTTTTCTCGATAATAGATTTACCTGTACTTGGGCGCGAACGCAGGTACATTATAATCCAGGAGCGTCAGTGGAAGCTATAACCACTCACCACCGCGAGAGGCTTAAAGGTATATGTCGTCTCTCACCTCAAATTACTTTCTCGCGTTTTTTTCTCGATAATAGATTTACCTGTACTTAGGCGCGAACGCAGGTACATTATAAATCCAGGAGCGTCAGTGGAAGCTATAACCACTCAACCACCGCGAGAGGCTTAAAGGTATAGTCGTCTCTCACCTCAAATACTTTCTCGCGAGAAAGTATTTGAGGTGAGAGACGACATATACCTTTAAGCCTCTCGCGGTGGTTGAGTGGTTATAGCTTCCACTACGCTCCTGGATTTATAATGTACCTGCGTTCGCGCCCAAGTACAGGTAAATCTTATCGAGAAAAAATAGAGCGAATTAGATATTAAAGGACATTGTAGCTCGATATATGTATATGAATCACGGTAATGTGATATGACTTATATACATATATATATATATATATATATATATATATATATAGATAGATATATATATATATATATATATATCATATATATATATATATATATATATATATATATATATATATATATATATATATATATATATATATATATATATATATATATATATATATATATATATATATATATATATATATATATATGATATATATTATATATATATATATATATATACTAGTATATATATATACCCAAAAAATTTGTTCATCTCCGACTTTTCCATATATACTATATACATATATACTATATATATATATATATATATATATATATATATATTATATATATATGTATATATCCCTTAGAACCCAAAAAATTGTTCATCTCCGACTTTCCCTAAAATTTCTGTCTAATAGTTGTACATACCTTACGAGAAGGATCAAATGTAACCCGTTTCCGGCTTATGAAGCCTTTTATAGTGTCCAGATTTCTTGACATTGGGCTTCAATACACAGATTATGGCAAGATTACAGAAGTATACATGACATAGTTTAGTCATCTGAAAGATAATGAAACCGAGAAATCACTAATATTATGAGATATCATAGAAGGTTTCACTGATAATATATTAAGTCTCAAAACCCTTGAAATCTTGAGGAAAAAATTTTTCATATACTGAGATGTTGTTTATCTGCTGTAAACTTATTTAAAGATGAATGTAATGTATTTATGATTGTGGAATAAATCACCACAAATGATTTTATTTAGATTAAGAATGCCAACTCTATAGTTTTCCCTTTAAAAAAATTCATGGGTAAATAAAACTTGGAATATTAAATTTTATTTTACTGAAATTACTCTCAGGAAAAATAATACATCTGTGTAACAAGAGTGCAAATGCTGAAAAGCTCTGTTAGAGAACCTAATCCTTTTATTTATGAACAAGTTTTCTTTCAATTCATCGTAAGCGTAAGCCCCAATAGCTGTTGAGTCATTGAAACCTTAACGTAAAGCCAGTATTTGGCATTTAACATCAAGAGAAAGAAAGTTTGGGGCGGTAGGAGAATTTAAATAGCTTCTTTGTAAAAGTCCAAATTTACCTTAATTCTCTGATTCACCATCAGAATCATGTATTTCGGATCTCTCTCTCTCTCTCTCTCTCTCTCTCTCTCTCTCTCTCTCTCTCTCTCTCTCTCTCTCTCTCAGTTAATGTCTTTGCGTTAAGATTTCAATATCTCAACAACAGAGAAAGAGAGAGAGAGAGATCTGTAATAGATGATTCTGATGGTGAATCAGAGATTTAAAAGTAAATTTAGACTTTAACAAGAGAGCTATTTAAATTCTCTCTCTCTCTCTCTCTCTCTCTCTCTCTCTCTCTCTCTCTCTCTCTCTCTAAAGACATTGTGACATTTAACAGAGATTGTCTGGCATTTAACAGAGAGAGCAAGAGAGAGGTTTGTAATAAATGATTATGATTGTGTATCAGAGAATTAAATATAAATTTGGACTTTAATAAAGGAGCTATTTAAATGCTCCCCCACCCCCACCGCTCTCTCTCTCTCTCTCTCTCTCAGCTGCTGAGTTATTGAAACCTTAATGGAAAGACATTGTTTGGCATTTAACAGAGAGAGAGGAGATCTGAATAAATTATTCTGATGGTGAATCAGAGAATTAAATGTAAATTTGGACTTTAACAAATGAGCTATTTAAATTCTCCCCCACCCCCACCTCTCTCTCTCTCTCTCTCTCTCTCTCTTTGTGAAATGCCCAATATTGTCTTTATGTTAAGGTTTCAATAACTCAACAACAGAGGGAGAGAGAGAGAGAGAGAGAGAGAGAGAGAGAGAGAGAGAGAGAGAGAGAGAGAATGGGGGAAGAATTTAAATATTTCTCTTACTAAAGTCCCAATTTACCTTTTAATTCTCTCATTCACCATCAGAATCATTTATTACAGACTTCTCTCTCTCTCTCTCTCTCTCTCTCTCTCTCTCTCTCTCTCTCTCTCTCTCTCTCTCTCCAATGTCTTTGCATTAAGACTTCAGGAACTCAACAACTATTGAGGGTTACACTTACATTTAGTTAAAATAAAATGTAGTCATACATACAAAATTTCACTCTGTAACAGAGCAATTTACCTCTTACGTGGATGTTGTTAATGTAATTATTGATAAAATGTTCAAAGTGAGTCATTAAAATCCATAGTAAGTTAAGCAAGCATAGCAAAATGTTGATTGCAAAGAGTTGCTAGCATTAACTTATAGAGGTAAATCGCAGTATTACTGAGGCCCGGTGTCAAAAATTCTGCACACTTCCCAGCAAGCCATTTCTTCACATTTCAATTGACAGATTAAACGTGATGTTATGATAATTTCATTACTACAAATATTTAGTTTCTAAATTTAAAATAAAATTTGTATTATGAAGCAGTTTTCAATTTATTTAAATATAAATAAATGTTCAATTAAAAGAAGCCCACTGTCAAGAATACGTGACACTCCAACTCCAACTAGAGTTGTCTCCTTATAACACCTATTAAAAATACATTGTGGGCCTGGCCATATGTACTAATGAGTGAAGGATCTTCACTAGGATTCTTAAGCAGTTGTTGTAATAAATGGGACGTGATAGGTCATGAAATGTACCCATAACTTCAGATGTTTCCAAGAAACAGGAGTTTTCACAGGATAGGCTGGGATGTGACATTTTATTCTGAAAAAATCAAGGGGAAAATCTAGCGAGTAAATATGGTGCATAGTACTACAACCAAACCGGCAATAATAAAACACACAAGGTGGAGCACTGCAAACAAGGATTGCTCCCAATAACATCTCAGGAATACTATCCCAAGAATGGTATTGGCAGTATTGAGTAACACTGATGAACTATAGAAGGCAGCACACAACGGGGAAGTCTATACAAATCTGCAAAGCAGGTTACGTTGTAACACACAGGATAACAACAGGAAAGCTTACGTAAATGATCAATGTTTAAAAGAAAATATGCAAAGATACGAGATATATCCAATATTGAATGAAATGCTAAGTCCGAAATAAGCATGGCCAACACAGATCTCAGAACTTCCACAATAAATTCACAAATGTCACAATTGCACAGTCAAATATCACTGGAGTTTCTGAAGGACACAGGATGATAGGATCATGGGAGCAGGAGAACTATTTGAACAAGGAACGAATGGAAGGAATAGTGGGTGAAGGCCGACAAATCAACTTCCAATTCAATTACCTTCGTCCGTGGATGAGACATGCGTAGAGTTGAACCAGGGTGTCAGCAGAAGGATTTGTTGCTTGCAAACTTCACCGGGATGGCGCTCAGATACTTCAAGGTAACAGCTTCTAAGTGGGATGTCAGTGTCAGACAACAAGACAGAGTCCAGACGGTACAGGAGAAGAAGGAACTAGCCGTAGATATTCGACCAAGACTTCCGCTTATTAGAGCAGAATGCCACGTCGTCGGACTTGGGCGTGATACAGCTTCGTTGGGCTAACTGCCGCGATAGCTGGCTAGAACAAAATGCCAATTGATAGGGCAGGGCACACCAGCCAAATATTTACTCAGTTCGGGTGTCTCCAGAAGTATATGGGTTGAAATCTTTCAAAACGGGCGGGGGTGACATCTCTCGGTCCTTCGGTCTCCGCTGCTAATCCTGGCAGGTACGTGAAAAGGCTATTGAAATGCCGGCAGAGAAGTGTATGGGGGAGAGAGTACAAAGAGATGCTAATTACGTTTGAGAGGGTAAAGCTCAGGGGGCAGAGCTGCAGGTGTGAAGAACTGCAAAAACAAGGATAAGGATGCGAGGTTATGTTATGGAGACCACAACTACAAAGGTGTAAGAATAATAAAATTAAACATAAAAATAATAGTGAACAATAATGAAATTTGACCAGGGAATTTCCATAATGGAGGTGAGGGACATAGTCCCAGAAGTCTGATACCTTTCTGAAAAATGTAAGTCATTATCAGCTCAAGACCGATGTCTTAACGAGATTTAGGATGGCAATGGCCATGCTTATTGTATGACAGGTAATATATAAAATAACACGGGACACTAAGATGACATTTCTGCGGATGGCTGAAGACAAGTAAATATTTTTCACCGTCGAGACGACATTAAAGCAAAAGGGAACAAAAGGGATAAACGATGAGTCAAAATATCTTAAGTCACAACAACACATTTTGCTTTTACTCAGTTTTCCAAAATCATTTCCTCTATTTCTCTCATGTTTCTTTTAATTTCCGTCATGTTTCGAAACAGAAAAAAATTAAAACAAAAATTATATATATATATATATATTATATATATATATATTATATATATATATATATATATATATAAATTATATATATATATATATATATATATATATATATATATATATATATATATATATATATGGGGATACAATCCACAATGAAGTAAAATCCTCTTGTAGTTTATAATATAAATTCTTGTACAGGATTAAAGCTTTCGACCATCACCTGTGGTCTTGTTCACTAAAATGTTGATATGTCACCTCAAGGAACTAACAAGTAAGAGCACAAACATTTGCAAAAACAACGGTTAGGTAACAAGCTAGTTTATATTATGAATGATCAGGCGGTTGAGCCCTCGTTCTTTCCAGAATTCGTCTTGATCTGCGTGGGGGAATGTTTCTATTGTCAACTGCTTGTTCTCTGCTGGTTTGGGTGGTTTGGTTGGAGAAATGACCTGAGTGGAGTAAACAGGAGAGGAGGCCAGCATCCTGTACAAGAATTTATAATTATAAACTACAGGAGGATTTAACTTCATTGTGGATTGTATCCCCATTTACTTAGAGGTACGACATAGTACCTGGCTTCTGCATATATATATATATATATATATATATATATATATATATATATATATATATATATATATATATATATATATATATATACTATGTGTATATATATATATATATATATATACTATATATATATATATATATATAATATATATATATATATATATATATATATATATATATATATATATATATATATATAATTTTTGTTTTCAATTTTTTTTCTGTTTCAAAACATAACGGAAATTAAAAGAAACTTGATATATATATATATATATATATATATATATATATATACTATATATATATATATATATATATATATATATATATATATATACTTGGGGGATCCGTAAAATAAGGTTTCCCAAGGAGCTGCAGTTGTGAGGAACACTGTTACGCGGGATCCAGCCACACTGGCGTGTAGTTTGGTTCTCCCCACCCCTTTGCGAGCTGTCTGCGAGTCTGCGACGTTCAGTCTTGGCTTGCCAGACTTTAGAGATAGAGCTCTCACTTGCTTCTCCTACCAGGTGCGAATTACCCTCTTTGATTTGTTTTTTATGTTAAAAAAACAATGCGCTGGTGGACATTCATTGCCAATTGTGTGAAGTCTACGGAGAAAAATTTATGAGCGTACAACACATGTGCAAATGGTGCAGAGAATTCAAAGGCGGACGTATAGACGTCCATGACGAACAGCGTTCTGGACAGCCATCGGTTTTGGACGAAACGATTGTCAAAGTGGAAGAAACAATGCTGAACCATCTCCGATTCTCATATATATAATTCTCTAGATTTAGTTGATAAATTATACAAAATTGCTCTTTGCCCTACTGATAGATTCGTTAGTTTTGACGTATGTTCTCTTTTTACTAAAGTCCCTATAGACTCTATTTTAGAATATCTTAGCAATGAACTAACTCAGCATGAATTACCTCTACCTATAAGTCACATTATTTCACTCACGAGTTTGTGCATTTGTGATTGTAAGTTTATATTCAATGGTGAATTTTATCAACAAATTTTTGGCATGGCAATGGGAAATCCTTTATCACCATTGCTCTCAAACCTGTATATGGAATTCTTCGAAAAACGCTACTTACCTAATATCATTCATATTCCTGTAAAGTGGTATCGTTACGTTGATGATTGTTTAGCTGTTCTTCCTGTCGGTATTGATGTAAATGATTTACTCTCTAAATTAAATAACCAGGTACCATCGATTAAAATTACTCTAGAATTAAGTTTACTCTAGAATTAGAAAAAGACAATTGCCTCCCTTTCTTAGACGTTTTGATACATAGAGAACCATTTCAATGTAAATTCAGTATTTTATAGGGAAACCGACTAACAACTTAACTTTATGTTCATTTTTTCTCAGGCCACCATCTTAATATAAAAATATCAATTTTTTCCTCTATGTTTTTACGAGCATTGCGAATTGTCAGTCCACAATATTTGGATCAAGAATTTGAATACATAAGAAAAATAGGGAAAGATTTATGCTATCCTTCACATATATTAGACATTTGTTATAATAAAGCCCACAAAAAGTTTTATACTGAAAACAACACACAGAAAGAAAATTCTAAGAACATTCTCAGTTTGCCTTATTTTAACGGATTTGAAACCATTAAACCATTGTTAAAAGCTTTTAATGTCAACCTTGTTTCTTCCTATAATAACACACTAAAAAGAATGTTAATAAAAATAAAAATGGTCCCAGAGAAAGCAACAACATAATATATAAAATTCCATGTATGGATTGTCCTTCATTCTATCTCGGACAGTCGAGCAAGGGCTTATAGAAGTAAGGCTAAGCCAGCATAAATACTCTGTAAAAACTGGGCAAAAATCTAATGCATTATTTATTCATTTAAGTGAAAACAACCACCGAATTAATTGGATTGACAGTTCAGTAATTGCACGGTCAAGAGATGTCTTATCACGAAATCTTTTAGAATCTGCTTTAATACAACTTACTTTTCATTGTAATTTCAATGTTAGTCGTGGCCTTTTTCATTTAGACCCTTGTATCTGTAACATGTTTAAGAATGACCTCAAATATATAATTACTGACTTAAATAAAATCAGTTGCCTTAGAGTTATTAAAAATTTTATTGTAATGTATGTCTGTCATGTTTTGTGAATATGGTTTTGTTTACCAGGTTCCGTATAGCTGTCACCTATAATCCTTTAATTGTCTGGAGATTGTATCTGAGATGATTGTCTTAAACCTTTAATTGCACCCTTTGTTTATGCTTGTTTGGGAAGGTTTCTTATCTTCCAGGTGTGTCGGATTCTAGGCACTAATCCTTTTATAATCCCTATCTGTCAGTTATACGAACCTTCTTGTATTGTCTTTTCTCGTATTTTTGTCAGTATCTGCTTCAGTAAAGGGCTTTTTAAGCCGACAGATCTCGCAGAAGGAGCGAAGCAGGGTTGTAGAAGTAAAAGAATAAAAACAGCAGAAGGGAACTCGCAGTAAAGACGCACCAAGCGGACCAGGCAAAGGCAGGAAGATAGTATGGACAAGAAGTACGGGGGGGACAGGGGAAGAAAAGACGATAAAGGGACATTCACCCTTCGTTTATTTTCCTTCGTGGCATTTATTTTATTTGTATTTTGGATTTATCACGTTCCTAACTTTCGTGATTCTGTTATACGTCATATATATTATCTATATATATATATATATATATTATATTATATTATATATTATATAATATATGATATTATATATATATATATATATACATATATATATATAATATATATATATATATATATATATATATATATATATATATATATATAGTATATATATGATGATATATATATACCACACAAACATATATATATATTATATATTAGATACATATATATATATATATATATATATATATATATATATATTAATAATTAGTATATATAATATATTATATAAATATTATATTATACATATATATATATACATATATATATATATATTATATCTATATATATATATATATTATATATATATATATATATATATATATATTATTTATTATCAAGATATATATATATATATGTATATATATATATATATATATATATATATATCTATATAGTATATATATATATATATATATATATATATATATATATATATATATATAGGGTGCTTCGGCATTCAATTATAAAGTGTCCAGAAGGAGTCCATGTTTATTGCATATGATACGTTTCGCACAACTGTGTGCATCATCAGTCTGTGAATAAAATACAAAGACATATTATAAACAATCAAATAAAGTTAAAAGGAATTCACAATTTTTAAAAATAAAGTCTAAAAAAGATTAAAGAGCAGTAAATAAAAAGAGAGACTACTAAAAACACCAACCGTCCATGATCAGAGGTGAAGATGGAATGAATTACAGTTGGCAGAGAGAAGCGACGACAACTATGCCAGGTACAGAGGGGACAAGGACAAATTACCGTTTAATGAGGGCACCAGTTTTTAATATATAAACGACTCCAGCGTTGTTAGTTAGTCAGGATGTTTAACATAATCAATTATTGTAAAATGTTCTTTTTGAATTTCAGTCTTGCATATTATTGAGTGGACACTACATACATTATATAGAATATAATAATATATATATATATTAGAATATATCATATAGTATCATATATATATAAAAATATATTATATATATAATATATATATATATATATATATATATATATATATATATATATATATATAAAGAATAATATAAATAATATATAATAAATATATATATATAATAGTATATAGATATAATATATATACCTATATATATATATATAAATATATTATAATAATATATTAATATAGGTATTATATCTATATATATAGTAGTATATATATATATATATCTATATATATATATATATATATAATTCTATTGCGTTTCTTATGAAATAATTAGGCTAAAATCCCCAGATTTAGATATATCGGGTGTGCAATATTATTATCAAATAATAAGAGCGCAGCTTATTCATCCATTAGTGTAGAGTGCAGCTTGTTCAACCATTGGTGTGTATTGTTTGTGATTTGCTTTATTTGTTATTAGTGTGAGTACCAATACTATGATCCATGTGACTAGATTTAAGAGGAACTCTTTTTTGTATCATCAGTGAGTCGAGGATGAACGGAACTTGTTTAGAGAAACACTTGCAGTATCAGTTCTTGAGTTTCTGGCGTTAATATTGACTGTCTAAATAGTACTTCGTTAACTTGAAGGCGTAAAACAGAACTCCATCTATTTTTTGTGCACGGACATGTAATCATCGAGTTTGTTCTATTAAAAAACAAAAAAACAAAAATAGAATCCGAAATTGTTCAGTTCAGTCATCCGACTATGTATTAATATATAGAGAGCAAGGTGAACATACGCATTTCTTGCGAAATATACGCAACTAGAGAACTGGAAGGAAGATATTTCATGAAATAAATCTTCAGTGTTGTAAAATTCCATCATCCCACGATCTCATTATACGTTGGACGATAATATTATCACAACGCTTGAATCTCTGCAAGTATTGATTTTCCAGCAGAAAAGGTGTAAGGAAATTAATAAATTTTTTCGACTGGATTAGGGTCGTCACAAACCCTCGCATTTTTTATTTTTTTTTTTTTTTGCCGTTAATGAAAAGAGTGACGGAGGTAGTGTGGGGGGAGGAATAAACCATGTAACGACTTCTTACAAGAGGAGACAGAGGAAACATAGCATGAGCGAGTTGATATATGATAAAGCGAGGAAACAGAATATTACGAGAGAAGGAGAGAGAGGGAGAGTGAGAGAGAGAAAGCCGAGCCAGCCAAGCGCAGCCACATACCTCATTATCTCCTGCCTTATCGTCACAGCATCCATTTGCATGAACAAGTCAGGTTTTGCGTCTTCAATGAACTTGTCTTCTCTTCCGGGACCCTAAGCGGATTCCCTTCTAGATTGCACAGTCCGACGAAAATCCCCAGAATTATCGCGTGAAAACGGTAATCCTAATACTGCTGTTTACCAGGAGTCGTTCTTTTAGTAGTTGTGTCTTTTACTTTTACCGTTAAAGAAAGAAAATTTGCGTAGTAATGTTCTTAAAGGTGGTAAGAGGAATTAAATAAAGGCTATCAGTTTATATTTCTAATTTTATTCCCTTTCCATTTAGTCATGATAATAAGGGGTACAGAATAAAAATAATAATAATGAATATCTGCATATTATCCAGATCTTGTAGAAGGCCATACTAAATTTCAGTCTCTTTAGTCAAAGCGATTTTCGAAATATGTTTAATTCTGCTACTTATTTGAGAGAAAAATATTTGACGAACAATTTTATGGTTGCCACTTGTTCTACATAGTATGTTTTCAATTTATGGATTTCGAAAAGTGGTTTAAATTCATGGAAATGATCGTCAACCGTTACCTTCATCACTGACAAGAACCTCCTCACTGTCAGCTAAATTATGAAATAGAAATTGGTAATCAAGACGGTATCTGAATTATTTCTTTTTCAATGGCACTTATTCCTAAACCAGATGGATCCTCTCTATAAAAATGACCAATTTTAGCACAGGCAAAAAAGTAATGAAATCACAGACCGGGTAGTGAATCCCAACCACAAGAGACAGATATGGAGATCAGGGGATACTAAGGAAGGGATAGAGCGTAGGGCTTTACTCCCCAACTTGATGAGTTATGATGAAAGCGAAAAATAGAAGTAGGAGTCTTTTCTCAATTAGTATAGAAATCGAGTGCCATTATAATACGCACAAACCTACTTTACCTGACGAGATAGTAACTGGCACTTCCTCTAGCATTACAATTTGAAGACATATAGATGTATCTATTCAGAAACGCACGATCATATAAACTCAATGTTTCTTTCTGGGTAACATTTTCTCCCAAACCGACGCCTGGTCGATATGCATATTATAAAAGCACTCTCTTTCTTTAATAATTGGAAAAAGACTTCCATATCTATTTTCACTTTTCTCATAATTAATCAGTTTGCTGATAAAAGCCCCTTGCCTACCCCTTCCTGTGCATCCCCTGTCTCCTGTGGCTGGGCTTTTTGTATTTCATCACTTTTGCGCCTGTGATTCAACTAGACTTACTTCTCAAAGTTAATGATCATACATGATCATCAACTTCCATATATAAAAAAAATCGTTAAGAGAAGTAGATTGTTAATTACATTAGTTTTCCCAAATATTGCAATAATTAGAAAATTAATACAGTAATTAAAAAATGAGAGACATCTGATTTTCATCTAGAAAGAAAATGGTTACGCATGACAACGGACGAATTCGCTCACATTAAAAACGGCGTCTCTTCTAGTGTTGTGAGCACCCATACCTGAGCATCAGGAAATTTGAATTTAGGTTGCTAATTTGAAAGGCGTAGGCCAACTGTAACCTTAAAATTTCGTTATTCCCAAAAACAAACAGAGAAAGGCCCCCTCTAGAATACAAGCTTTCAGAAAAATTAAGTATCACGGCTGTATCTTTTACCGTTATTGCTCTAGACCCAGCCACCCCTTACCACATCCCCTGAATGCCAGGAATCCATATCTGGATCTCCGGAACGCCTTAACGGATTTCTATGAAATCTGGCATGATTAGAGACCTTAGTTCGAAACCTCTAAAGTCAGAGTTTCATCCCGGTTGGATGAATATTTCCAGAGTTATAAAGGGCCAAAGTCGGTGGTTTTGTGTACTTCTTATATATGCAGTACCTGCATATATAAGATTCTGGTTCACTGCAGTAGTAACTGTTTTTTTTCAATGATTGCTCATAGTGATAACAATACTCATAGTAGTGAAAATAATAGTAAACAAAATTATGTTATCATGGTAGTAAATATTATATACGAAAGATAAAGAGAGAGAGAAAAAAAAATAAATGAAGCGTTCGCATGACATGTTAGGGTGACTTGAACCTCATGAGCTGCGAGAGGGGATCACAAATTTTTTTTTGATAAACTTTAGTAATCTTCTCAGGCACCTTTGAATTCTTAAAAAAAGCGGGACTTCATGCAAAGTCCGGAGGGCTCATCAACTGTCTCATGGTGATCAAGGAAAGGGGTGGGGAGTGAGGATGGATTGTCCGGGGAGGGTTGGAAGGGACACCCTCCAGATGGCGAGAAAATTAATTAATCTGGATAAAATTGTTGCTTGCCTTCTTTTCTCTCTTTTACTGTTTTCACTTTTCGTCTGTCATTGATTAAACTCCCAGCATTAGTTCCAAAGCAATTTTAGAATCGGGGTTCGAGATAAGTCTAGTTGTTTCCTTACGGTCAGATTCGAGTCCTAAAATCTATATGTAAGCCGCTCAGAATCAAGCTTGTAATGGATGTAATAAAGCTTTGGTATGTTGTTTCGTTTATAATTAAGACAGTTTTGAGACATTTCGTTTCTATATCATATATGTGAATATATAAAAGAAATCTTGAATTCATGGTTTGAAAGTATTTTCATAGGTCTGTTTTTTTTTCTTCCTGTTGAAATCATCACAACAAACGTAAGAGTAGGAAATAGTATTTGTGGGTAAAGGACCCTATGTATTCCTAGGTACTGTTACTTCCATATCAAAGTCTCTATATTAATTACACCTACAGCATCAGCTTCAACCATGACGTCATTCAATATTCATTTCTATCTCAACGCAAAATGATCAGAAGTACCTCTACTCCTGCATTTTAACCCATACCGTAGTCTTCCATTTAATCTGTATTACTATATAATCTATTAAAATTTTGGTTCTACTATTTCCTAAAATTCAAATATATTTCTAACTGACGCAAAGCTAAAATAAAAATCACTTGTCTGTCTCCTCTCTGCTCTATCCTTTTCGTCTTAGATCTACTTGTAAGTCTGTATAAATGGAAGTAAAAAGAAAAAAAGGTCTCTGCTACATATCATTTTTCTCAATAAATACTATCTTTCAATTTGCATAGTTCGCTCCATCATTGGTTAAAGTAATGTAAGTTCAAGGTTCATGCCAGGAAAAAGGCAAGACCACTACGCAGTAATGTATTTGGACAAATGAGGTATAATAATAAAAAAAAAAGTGTGATGCATACAGAAAATATTTTTATGAGACTGAATAGCAATTCTAGTGTAAGCTCAAGCTTTCAGGTATTGTTAATTAAATACATTGAATTTTGACAATATTTTTTTTATTTATTTGCTTATTTAGTTGTATATATTGGGCATACAGAAGATTTTCAAGTTATTATTTTGTTTAACCCTTGAACACTGCTGTGAGGTATATTTTACCCACACTATTTTCTTATATTATACTCACTGAGTGACCTCAGCCTTCAGCTGAACAGCTGGCTCTGTAGCTTCAATTTTCTGTAAGCTCTTGTGAAAGGTGACAGTTGGTCATCATCACATCCTATCATGCCAGCATTGTATCTACTGCATAACGGACTGATTACATTTGTTGAGGTCCAAATCTGTACAAACTGGCCCATGTTCACACCCACGAGTATGTGATCCATTGTCTGGATGGGATGACTACGTGGGCACTCAGCAGATGGGGCAAGACCCCATTATGAAGATTGCCTCCAGTTCTTCCAACTTTAGCTCTTGCTCGATTAAGAGTTACCCAATCCTTATTACAAAGGTTTGTTCCATGGAGAAGAGACTCACATGGGCTCTGGATAGCCTCACCCAGTGGGCAGTGAACAGTTTCTCTCCAGCATTTTAGGCAGTAAGTTGCTGGCTCCATGGGGTCGAGGCTGGTGGTGGTTATGAAGCAACACCTGAATCTCCTACAAGGTGGTAGAAAGATAAACCCTTGACCCCTATATGTCGAATCTAAAGGTCGTGAATGGTAGTTGGTAAGTCTGTGTAAGGGTGGTTTTGGGTTATTCCTAACCCAATGCAGTGTTGACATACAAAATATGTATGGGTAAATTTTACGCCAGTGCATTGTTGACATACTAATAGATGTGGGTAAATGTTACTCCAATGCAGTATTGATGAGTAACTATAATGCAGTGAGGAATTACAACATTAGGTGGTGTAACTGTTGTCATATCCCTACAAAATAATTCCAGTACAGGCAACTAATTGCAGTTACCTGAAAGGTGGGTTATCCCTAATCGAACCAGCTGAGGTATGTGCAATTTTGGGGGATGCTGATCTTCAGTGGTACCCATAGGGATAACCACCTGTCCACCAGAGAAATGTTTAACACCCTGACTGGCCCACCAATTTACCATGCAGCCATGTCAGAAGACCGCTTTAGCTTTCTGCTTAGCTGTTTCTGGTTTGATGACAAAGACACAAGGAACCAGAGACAGAGGAGTGACAAGTTTTCAGCAATTTGTACTATCTAGGACATCTTCATTGATAACTGTGGAAAAATGCACATCCCAAAGGAAGCAATTACAGTGGGTGAATAGCTGCTGAGGCTCCATGGAAATTGTCCATTCCATTTTTATATACCTAGTAAACCAATAAAATACGAAACCAAGCTTGTCTTCATAAACAACAGTAGGGGTAAATACTTGCCGAGTGGAATTCCCTACCTGGTGAAAGAGGGCACCCCATTTCCGGGGTGACATCAACCTTGGTCATCAGTTCACAAAGGATCTTAAAAGACTACCACTATGCAAATAGAAACATCACCACTGACAATCGGTTCACATTAGTGCCCCTAGTGACTGAATTCCTAAACAACTGCGGTATGACTATTTGGTACTCTGAGAGCTAACAAGAAAGAGGCACCAGTGGAAATAAAAGAAACATCAACTAGGAGGACAGGTTCTAGTGCATTCTTATTCAGAAATTACATGACTTTGGTGTCATACTGCAAGGCCACTTCGAGGATCAAAAATTTGGTGCACATTTTATCATCAATGCACACACAGCCAACCATAATGGCAAATGGCAAGCCTGATATTATAGATTTTCATAATCATACGAAAAGTGGGGTTGATACATTTGACAAAATGTGTGGCATTTACTCACCTGAATGCAAAACAAGCAGATAGCCCTTATGTATTTTCTACAGGATGACAAATGCCTGTGCAATAAACTAGATAAATTGCATTGAAATTCAGAAAACTGGTATTAATCCAATGGTGAGTTGTAAGTGCACCCAGTTACAAAAGTGGTGTCGCCCCGCCAGGCCTGGCTCGGTGAGATCATGCCCTTCTTGCCCTGAAAGTGGCCCACATTCAAACAACTAGTACACAGTTAGAATGGTTGGAAAGGGAGGAGGAGGGAAATTACGGTAATCACACAAAGAAATGTAATATTGAATTAACTATATATGGACAGGGAGAGAAAGAGCTTTTATTCCTGATTAGTTATTAATCTAACATATACTTGAGACCTTCTGCTTTAAGAAACATGTTATGATATATTTTTTGGAAAATAATTATTATCAAATCTCATCACATCACATTGTTTTTAATCGTTATCACGTTTTTTTAAAATAAAAACGCTTTAAATATTGTTGGAACTGATTATTCATATTAATATTATTCAGACAAAAATGTCCTTTTTAAATATACTAAAAGCAGCTCTCTCTCTCTCTCTCTCTTCTCTCTCTCTCTCTCTCTCTCTCTCTCTCTCTCTCTCTCATTCTGTTTTCCGTCTTATATTGCCTGGATTGACTATTTAAATAATGGTAGATGTTTGATATGTTATTTGAATAAGGCCAAGGATCACAAAACCGTAAATGGCCACTCTACCAACTTGTGCTAGGCTGTATCTATTTTTGCCCTTGATTAACTAGCCTATAATTACCTGTATTACCAACAATATACGAATCTGGTCACAAAAATGTTTCACACCAAATTTTGTAGACTTGGGTTGTATAGGTCATCAAAATATCAGTTTTGCAAGGATATTATTTTATTAATTAATCTATCCTAAGATCACATTACAGGATTTGTATTTATGGCATAACTTAGTTGAGTTACCAGTATTTGAGTGTGATGAGATTGTTCTGATGGATGTTTTTGGAAGGTAAAATAATTCTCAGATGACAGTATTTCATATGTCGTTATATTTTCCAAATGTTTACAATTCTTTTATTACAAAAAATAAAAACATAGCTATGTAAAAGACTAATGAACAGGAGATATCGAAAGTGGTGGGTTTCTTGAATAGCTGGGAGGGGGAACACCAACAAGGTGTGTTGGATTATTAGCCGCTGAACCAGGGTGGGGTTGTGGGGGGATGGCGGTTGGGGGAATTGTTGGCTAAGACATGACCGATCTGACCGGGTCTAAAGACTATCACCAAATAATTCAAGACACTAAATAATATGTTAATAGTATACGATTTTGCAACACCTACATACTTTATACCTCACCGTCATTATGTTAATGCACTTATGCACACATTTCACTGCATTTCATTTCACATAATTTATTTTCACAAATAGTTTCGGAAATAATATAATAAATATTCTATAATATAAGAAATATGGCAAATTGAAATATTTTCTGTAAGTAGCCAAGATGGTTGTGAGAGGTGGAGCCAAGTGTCCCATCGCATTCAAATACTGGTAACTCAACTATGTTATGCCATAAATACAAATCCTGTAGTAGTAGATTGGCATATCCAGTAATGTGATCTTAGCATAGATTAATTGATAAAATAATATCCTTGGAAAATTACGGCTACAAAACCTGGTATATAATATCTTTGCGACCAGATTCGTATATTATTGGTAATACAGGTAATTATAGTCCAGTCAAGCTAGGGCAAAAATAGATACAGCCAAGCACATTTTTATTTAGAAAATGTGTTAACGATTAAAAAGAATACGATGTGATAAGAATTCATAATTATTTTCCAAAAAATATATCATAGCATGTTTCTTAAAGCAGAAGGTCTCAAGTATATCCGTCACATTAATAACTAAACAGGAATAAAAGATCTCTCCCTCTCTCTCTCTCTCTGTCCATATATATTTCATTTAATATTGCATTTCTTGATTACCGTGATTTCCCTCCTCCTCCCTCTCGAACCATTCTAACTATGTACTGACTGTTTGAACATGGGCTACTTTCAGGGCAAGAAGGGCATAATCTCACCGAGCCAGGCCTGTTATAAGTATTACATGACAGAATGATATGACAAACTCATCCCTTTTATCGATTTAGAAAAATATTATAAATCAAATCAATCTTCTTTTAATTTTAGGCTTACTCTACTTTCATGATAAACTCAAAGAAAAATATTGCAGACACTCTCTCTCTCTCTCTCTCTCTCTGACAAGTTGTGTATATATATATATATATATATATATATATATATATATATATATATATATATGGTATATATATATATATATATATAATAGAAGAACAGGATAGCCAGAAGACGTGGTATTATTCCAGACAATATTATTTCCTTAAAATAAAAGAAGGGTACAGCTGAGCTTTCGGGAATGCATCGCTTTTCCCATCATCAGGGTCACATATCTATAAAATGATACAAAAAAGAGAAACAGTAAGTACTATACTGATTGACTATCTAAAAGCATTACAATACTTTAAAATACATGACATAATGTAAAAAAGGGAACATAAAATACACAATACAAAGTAAAAAGGGAACATAAAAACTAAGTTAACTGCAAATCATAAAATAGCATTGACAAGTTAAGAGAGATTACGTAAAACGCAGAAATATACTGAGAGCAAAAAAAAAAAAAAAAAAAAAACATGAATATTCAGAGTAAAAATTATTTTTAATAATCCGCTTACAATTGGAAGACTTTTTCACTTTAAAGACACCCTCCCGGAGTTGATACGTACCTGCACTGTTTATAAGTTTAATTGCCCAATATGTAATTTTGGGACTTATGTGGGATGTTCTAAACGCCTACTTAAGGTGCGCATCGACTCTCATAGGGGTAGTACCATCGTACAGGCTTACCTTTAAGCAAAAAAAGAAAATAGTGCAATTAGACTTCATGCCATATTCTGTCACCATCACATACAGTACAGCGATTTTGAAATACTTGGACAAACAAAAAACAGCCATTCACTTCCCTTGTTAGAGTCCCCCCATATTAAACAACAATCTCCAACACTCAATAATCAAACCACCTCTGTTCCTTTGTTCATTGCATAACTTGCTTGTTTGTTTGTTTTATCTCCCTCCTCCTCTCTCTCTTTTAACCCACACCACTTCTGCCCATTTCATTCGCAGTTTTCTAACTCGCCCAGTTGTCATTTAACTACGACATGAACAGTAGGTTCTCCAATATGTTGTACTACAGTATCATTATTTTTCTTTTTATTTTACTCTGATTATTCATGTTTTTTTCGCTTTCAGTATATTTCTTCGTTTTACGTAATCACTCTTAACTTGTCATTGCTATTTTATGATTTGCAGTTAACTTAGTTTTCATGTTCCCTTTTTACTTTGTGTTGTGTATTTTATGTTCCCTTTTTTACTTTGTGTCATGTATTTTAAAGTATTGTAATGTTTTTATAGATAGTCAATCAATATTGTTCTTACTGTTTCTCTTTTTTGTATCATTTTATAGATATGTGACCCCGATGATGGGAAAAGCGATGCATTCCCGGAAGCTCGGCTGTACCCTTGTTTTATTTTAAGGAAATAATAATGCCTGGAGTAATACCACGTCTTCTGGCTATCCTGTTCCTCCCTAAATTGAAGTTTTCTAGGAGCAACAACATACCCAGTTATATATATATATATATATATATATATATATATATATATATATATATATATATATATATATGT
>NC_061091.1:37955438-37960438 GCF_015104395.2 Macrobrachium nipponense
ACATTTTTTTCTTTTGCAAGACCTTTTTTCCACTTTCTGAGTTTCTGGAACAAGATCCTTCTGTCTCTTGGTATGCATGACTGATGTTTACTTTTCTTCTTCGGTATATATTTATCCACTATTTCCTCTAATATTTTAGATAATATCTCCGTATTTACCTTTATATCATCACTTACGAAAATGTTATCCCATTTTATGTTTTTACTGTAGAAGTTGTATTTTCCATATCCTACCCATTCTTTCAGTTCTTGCTTATCTGTTTTCACTTGCTTTGGAATGGACTGTTATTTCTGACATTATGGTCTGAAATACTCGCATTATAAACTATTATTTCTTTAACATAATTCACCTCGTTCACAAATACAAGGTCTAAAGTATTTTCCTTTCTTGTTGGCAGGTGATTTATTTGTTGAATGTTGTATTCTAGTAGCATATCTAATAGCTTTTTTCGAATTGCCTCTTATCTTCTGCACTACTATTACTCTCTTTTTTATATGTATAACTACAACCACAATCTCCTATTCGTTCTTTCCAGTCTACGAAAGGAAAGTTAAAGTCTCCGGATAGGAGAATAGTCCAGTCCTTGTGATTTCTACATATATCATCCAATTTTTTTATTATTGTGTCAAACTCTTTAGTAATAGGGGGTCTATATATTACTATGTTAATTAATTTTTCAGATTGAAATTCTACTGCTATTAGTTCACATTCTGAGTTACTATATTTCTCGTATATTTTTCCTTGTTTTTTGTCTCTCCCATATATCGCAGTTCCCCCTTCATTCCTATTTTTTTCTATCTGATCTATTTGGAACCCTTTTATTTGATCGTCATTACCAGTCTCTTGGGAATACCAGGTTTCACTTATATTCATTATATCTATTTTTTTTCTATTTAGGTTAGTTCTTCTAAGTACTCTATTTTTCTTTTTGAGTTACTTGTAACTAAACCCTGCGCATTCATGTTATCTCCTTCACTTAATATGGGTATTAATAGGGATTTTCCCACGTCTCTTTCCTGTTCTGGTATGTTGTTCTTTTCTTCATTCCCAGACATTCTGACATTAAAAAATCCAACTTTTCTATAATATTTGATCTTTCTTCATTTTGTGTCTGAATCTGCAATTTTCTCCATATCTGCAATATCCTCTAGCATCGTACATACAGTATTTACCTCTTGAGCTGTAGTATCTTGGAGGAGAGGCTTGGAAATTATTTGTTGACACTCCATATCGCGGTGATGGCTTGCTTTTTTCCTTCACCTCATATTCTTTATTCCTCTCTTTATTTGTTTCTTTCCTATTTTGGATTTTATTATTTAATTGATTTTGATTCATGGCTACAGGGTGCATATATTTATATTTTTTGTCGAACTTACAGAGAGAGAGAGAGAGAGTAGAAGAGATAAGAGAGAGAGAGAGAGAGACGAAGAGAGAGGCGAGAGAGAGAGAGATTATTTCAGAAATTTAAAACACCAAGAGACCTAAGACATTATCCAAATCTTTCAAAATACTTAGATATATTTTGACAAATCGAAATATCTCTCGTGATAAATAGAAACTCAATGAAGAATCGAGAAAAAGAAGTGTGTGTAAGAACTGTGTATGTCCTCTGCAGATATGGATTCCAGCTTCAAGAAAATATGGCCTTGTCTGGCCTTAGCAGCAGCTGTTGTTCGGACGTTGTTGTCCACATGTCCAGCGATTTACTGAGAGAAGTCTAACGCAGTAATAGTCATCTCGTTTGCTGTAGCGGCCTATTCACTGTTGAGGATGCAGATCTCTGATGATGGAGCTGAAGAGCCCGAGGAAATGGAACTGGACGAGAGAACTGAGGCCTTGCGAGACACCATCCAGCAAGTGAACTTGACATAATAAATAGTCAGTTGCAGCAGAGATCGACTTCTATGAAGTCGTAGGACAGATCACTCATAGGTGTTGCAACAGCAGGCCTGAAGAGACGGCCCACTCCCTCTATGGTGAAACTTTGTTCCTGAAGAAAGAGAACGATAAAGAGGGAGAAACAACAGCTGGAAAACAAGATCAAGATCACAGAAGAAAATCACCAGATGAAGTACAACACAAAGGAAATTGGGCAGAAAATCGATGAATTATGTGAGGGATTTGTCTGTGCAGTTAGCAAAGGCAAACTGCCAGCTTCAAAGGTCTGAGAAACTCCTACGACAGAAGGAGAAAGCCAGCAACTCAGGACTGAATAAGCATCGCGGATGGCGAGGCTCATCCAGGAAAAAAATGATGCGACCGAGGCAGCGCGAATCCAAGAGGAAAAGACCTCGAGCTCAGGTTCTAGCGCCTGCTGAAGAAGTGGAAGACCTCACGAAGGAAAAGCGTCGACTCCAGTGTGAACTTAAGGTGGCGGAACTCAAGGGGATGAAAGGCTTCCCAATCCTCAAGAATCCCAACGGGTAAGCACCCTTCAAGACACACATGGAAGAGGACGAACGAACGAAAACACTGTCTCTAAGGAAGGAGGAAGACTTTGAAATCGAGAAGAGAAGAGTGGAAGCCTCCGGCAGATTCTCAAACCAACCTTCCGCTTCAAGCTCTTTTCAACACCCTCCACGAGATAGTCTGCCATCAAACACAACAAGGAATAAAAACAAGTTTTTGGAGAAAACCAAATGTCTGGTACATATATGGAACCCTCCAAAATGTGAAAACAACATAGTACAAGCTGTCAGAGGAACGTCCACAAACAAGTTATTGTTCAAAAAGAAGTTGAAAAGCATATAACACCATGTCAGGAAATTCTAAGTTTATATACATTCAGAAATTTTGAATATATATAAATTCAGAGTTGGAGCGATACAAAGCTTCTAGAACTACAGTGCAAGCTGTCAGAGAACCGTCCACAAAGAAGTTATTGTTCAAAAAGAAGTTGGAAAGCATATAACACCATGTCAGGAAATTCTAAATTTATATATATTCAGAAATTCTGAATATATATAAATTTAGAGTTGGGGCAATACTTGCTGGCTAAACAAAACCCCTCTGCAATGATTTGGCCCTGTGATGACACCCCAGCAGTGAGGCATCATTGCCGTCGAACGTGCAAGGAGAGCGAGCTACTATAGGATAATGAAAAAGTTAATATCCGTCTGAATAATATTAATATGAATGGTAAATTCCAATAATATTTTATTTAAGGCTTTTTTTTATAGAAAATATAACTATTTACAGCTTTTTTATATAGAAAATAACTATTTACAACAATAAGATGCTAAGATTTCATACTAATAGTTTTCCAAAATATATACAATAACATTTCTTAAAGCAGGTCTCAAATATATCCATTAGATTAATAACTATACAGGAATAAAAGCTGTCTATCTCTGTACACTGTATGCATTTCTTTCGTTACCATTCTTCATACTCTCTCTCTCTCTTTTCTTATCTTTGTCCAAATATATTTCATTCACTATTGCATTTCTTTGCCCGATTACCGTAATCTCTCTACTCCTCCCATTCGAGCCATTCTAACTATGTACTAGTTGTTTGAACGTGGACCATCTTTCAGGGAAAGAAGGGAATGATCTCTCCAAGCCAGGTCCAGCGGGGGCAATGGCCCTTATCAAGCCATGGCCAGAAAAGAAGATGCTTAAAGGCCTGTCCACACGACCGGACCTGATCTGCGGACTAACCGTCGAACGGGCACACTTAACGGGCAAACCGTCATATTGCCTGATGGGTCTTGAGCAAAATCACCATAGTGGTGCCCGATGGCTTAGGTTCGACCCTGGCAGACTTAAGTTAACCATATACATTTATTTTACAGACCCACTCTTTGTGTGATGAAAAAGAAAGAATATAGTGCAAAGTAATTATCATGCCACAGTGTGTGGGGGTCATCAATCACCTCAACTCTAAAATTAGACCCTGCTCTATTAGACCCTCCTAAATTTTTTTATATAGACAAAGTAAATTTCAGCAATTTTGGAAATTTATTTCGGTAACCCTTATGTCATGAACCATCTACTGTTCCACAGACAAACCACAAAAGTGTGAAACAAAACGTCGGAAGTAACTCAAATCTAATTTATTACTTATTTGTAGATACTTACAAGCGAGTACAGGTTCTAGGTGGCTTTAGACATTAAATGATCATTAACATTAAAATTCAAATAAATGAATCATTATATAATTTACGATAATTTACATTACTAAGACAAAATTAAAATAAAATAGAAAAAAATTTTCAGAGCCATACTTGTTCCACTTTACTGAATAAAATAAGCCATCATTATGCACTATAACATGTCTTAAGTTGATTAAATTAGTAAATATCAGAAGGGGACAGCATAATAGTGACAAGTCACCAACATAGCATAAATAAAATAAAAATCACGCAGCACCAATAATAAGACATACAGCATTACACAGACAGCATAAAAAATATTAACAATTCACTAGCGGTAATACCAATACGTCAAGCAGCGTCACACACAAGTAACAAATCTCCACAATGACCTCGAGACAGCCTCTGTCAAAGAGGATGTAGTAAATCACCAGACAATCACAGTCACCAAAACATCCCATTATTGCTGACAGGAACACATCCAGAAATACTCATGACCGCGGCGAAGTCGAAAAGACAAACGGTTGTCTGTCTCACTGGACACACTCAGCTCCACAGAGGACTACATCCTGCAGCTTCCGAAGACAACAGGTAACCAATATCTGCTGTTAAAAGTCCAGTAACCACGCTGTAACAGCTTTCAACTTCTAAAAACAACAGGTGACCAATACCTGCTGCTCAAAGCAAATAACTAAACTGCTACTCAGATACTGCCTTCTTGACTGAATGCTACCAAGAACCTGTCTGTCTGCCACCCAGAACCTGACTGACTCCGTTACTCACGCCGTGACGAAATAAATTCGTCATGTAGACGAAAACGCTGAAAAGCAGGAGAAACAGGGAAACTACCTTACCAGGATCGCTCAAATAAAACGACCGATCCTGACACCTTAAAATACTTTGTACG
>NC_061091.1:37965438-37981799 GCF_015104395.2 Macrobrachium nipponense
TAATGGCACTATTTTCTTTTTTACTTAAGACTAAACCAGTACGATGGCTGACACCCCTATGAGAGTCGGTGCGTACCTTAAATATGCGCTTGATACACCCCAACATTAGTCCCAAAATTACATTCAGGGCATTAAACTTGCAACCTACACAGGTACGGGTCAACCACGGTATGCAGTAAACCTGAAGTTAACATATGGATGCAGATAGTTCAATAGTGACGATAATTTACGTTTGATTAATTATTTGTGAAGGGCAGAGAAACATACTTTATCTTTTTGGGTACGGTGCAAACTACAATGTTTCGCTGTAAAATATTGTCTAAATATTCTTAAATGATGTTATTGAACAAGTTCAAAAGACAACAGTTATTGTTAAAATACGCCTCTAAAAGCCTAACTTCCAAACGAAAGTTATTCCAGTTATAGCAAAGCGAAAAAGTTCCATGGATAAGAGTTCTACAAGAATTTCTAAAAATGCTAGTTACAAAATTTCCCTCAGAACCAGACCACAATATCGAAAAAAGGAAATGTGGCCATTTCATCCTTTTCCCATAGTAAAAGGTAATATTAGGATGAAAAAAGTTGACAAAATCTAAAAATAACCGTGCATGACGTTCCTCAGCGAAAGGTAAAAACGTGGCATCAGCATATCGTCAATAAAATATGCGTGTAAAATTATTTGGGCGCTGATTAAAGAATTGTCTTCTAAAAGACTAGTTGGTGACACTTGCCCAAGAATGGAAGTTTCCATCATAGTGAGAGTGGGAGGCATGGAAGTTTTTGGTCCTGTTTAAGTCTGATTTTTAGGTGTGTTAAACGCAAATGTGTGTGTGTGTCTGTGTGTGTTACGAAAATGCTAAGTATGAAGGCTCTACTGGAAAATGAGGCATTCTTTGGTGAGAGTCCTGTCTAAAGAGACACACCGGAACACGCTGGGAATCAGAATTCCCTGTCACTGAAAGTGAGTACGAACTTTATGACTTTGCATTAAATACGTGATTGAAATGGCAATGATCAATGCTAGTCTTTTATTATTTGTTTGCGTGTGTGTTATGATCTAGGTGAACTGTGGTCAAATAGAAATTGTCTGCTTAAGATGGTTGAAATGACATAAACCTTAATCTTGTGGGAATGGAACTGGGGCCGAAGTGACTATGTATTTTCACAGACCACAGACAAAATTATGAAAAGGATTCTTGGTGATATTGTGGGAGGCTGTAGTTTGTTCTTACACATTATTTTTAGGCGGATACAGCGTAATTAGGATTAATTACGTAACTTGCAAGATTTTTTATTTACATCTCTTTGCTAGATTTGCATAATAAATGTCTGTTTTATATATTCTGGGATTTGATTCACACTCAGAAAGGAGGTTTTTCAGTAAATTTGAGAGAGAGAGAGAGAGAGAGAGAGAGAGAGAGAGAGAGAGAGAGAGAGAGAGAGAGAGAGAGATGCGCTGTTGGAGAGATCTCCAGTCATGAATAAACAGGTAAGCTTCGCCTGCTCTAGTATCAGGGCGTGTGGGGATAATGGTTATCAGATAATTACTGATGACAGAGTTGGTGGCAGCTTCTTCGAATTTACACCTACGAAAGGAGTATGAATGATTTGATGTTCGAGATAGGAATAAAATTTGTTCAATAGGAATATACATTTTTCAGAGGTCGTTATCTGCGGGTGATTGGTAGAGAGAGTACTTCTGGACTAAATTCTCCAGGTTACATTTTCACTTCCTCAGGGATTAAGCCTACAAACTACTTCGTTGTTGTTATTGTTGTTGTTGTGGGGGGTGTTAGGCAAGGTCTAAAGAGGTCTGAAAAAGGTGTTCCACGTTGAGTTAAAAATACAGGAACTTTAAAATAGGATATTTATGATTACTAGAATGAAAATGTAAAAAATGAATAAAGTGCGTATTAAACAGTATAGAAAAAATTATTTCTAATAAAATATATAGTTTTTTTTTCATTGGTAGAACAATGGCCTATCTGTCCATAGATTTTAGCATGTTTTAACGCATTTGATGTTCACTTATTTTGTGTTTCCACTTACAACTGAGAATAAATGAACGTGTTTAATTTTTTACTTTTATTTGATCCTTGTTATTAGTATGATTACTACTAATTATGAGTATTAGTTACGAAGACTACTTCGCTTTAAGTTGTGAATATAACGTTTGCAACTTGAACACCAGTGGAAAATTTTGCTCGCATCCCGAAGAAGCTGGAGGCTGGATCATACCTTGTAATTGTAGATCCTAGGGTGTTGGTAACTGATACATCAGCCTTGCTGATGAGTGTCTTGGACAATAGTGATTTTCAGGTATCCTGTTTTATGAGGACTTCCTTGTAATTATATATTTGGGTGTTTTCCACTGAAGTGTGGTTACGATTTTGTGAGTGTTGGGATGATTGTTTTTTTTTTTCTTCTTTTTTTTCTTATGGTGGCTGAGGTGATGCTGGGCTACGAGTGAAGGGAAAAATTGAGTTATTCTCCTAGCCTTTTTTATTTTGGTTTGTGTAATATTTTCACTTTATTCTGTCCTGGGGTTCGTCACGAACCATAGAACCAAGAATTTAGGACGTACAGCGAAGCGCCCTAAACCACAGAGCTATCACGAGAGGATATAAGTTAGTGCAGCCTTTCACTTACAAATCCCTGTCGTGCTCAGGTATTCGTTGTTTTGGAGTCGGCATCAACCCTCCTCGATCTTGAGAACCATGTAGTGCTTTTGTCACATGTAGTCATATCACATTACCGTGATTCATATATACGCATCGACTAACCATAGAACCAAGAATTCAGGACGTGCAGTGAGGTGCCCCAACCACAGAGCTTGGTGCCTATACATGAATCATGGTAATGTGATATGACTCGTAATATGGTTGTGTGACAAAAGCACCACAAAGTTATCTAGGTCTAGGAGGGTTGATGTCGACTCCAAAACAACGAATACCTGAGCGTGACAGGGATTTGTAACTGAAAGGCGGCATTAACTTTATATCCTCTCGTGATAGCTCTGTGGTTTACTGTGTTTCACTGTACGTCCTGAATTCTTGGTTGTATGGTTCGCGTCCAGGAGCAGACTAATGTACTATCGACTAAAATTCCCTTCGGTTAACATATATATAAAAATATATTAATTGAGGTAGACTAAATTAGATATCAAAGGCCATTTGTAGCTTAATGTGTATATATGAATCACGGTAATGTGATATGACTCATAATATGGCTACGTGTGACAAAAGCACTAAAAAGTTATCAATGTCGAGGAGGGTTAATGCCGACTCCAAAACAACGAATACCTGAGCGCGACAAGGATCTTTGGTGAGAGGCGGCGTTAACTTATATCCTCTCGTGATAGCTCTGTGGTTTAGGGCGAACCATAGAACCTGACTTGGTTCTATGGTTCGCGCCCAGGAGACGATGAATTTATTATCGACTAAAAATTCCCCTTAGGTTAACATGTATGAAAAACATTAATTCTGAGGTAGAGCGAATTAGATATTAAAGGACATTTGTAGCTTAGTTCATATATATGAATCACTGAAACGTCATACGACTCATATATATATATATATATATATATATATATATATATATATATATATATATATTATATATATATAATCATCACATCACCGTTATTCATATATGAAAATATATCAATTACGAGGTAGAGCGAATTAGATATTAAAGGACATTTGTAGCTCGAATGATTTATATGAATCACGGTGATGTGATAATTATTCATAATATGGCTACGTGCATCAAACGCTCGAATTGGCTAACATGGTAGAGTGGGTTTCATATCGATTCTAATTACGAAAAAACCGAGTTCGTCAAGTTTAAGGTCTACTGCACTACACTTTATCTCTCCCAGTTCTACTATGATGCCACTCGACAACTATTGGATATTGAGATCAGACACAAGGAAAAGATTATTACTAAACATAAGGATACATCAAGATCTCTGTATAATGTCATAGAAAATACTGTATCATTTATCGACTTTCTTTATGTAAAACATGTTCTTACCAAAAACTGTTAACTCTTATTCAGCAAATGTTAAATACTCATTTTAGAAAACTAGATTGTTTAGTATCCAGATCCCAAAATTCGTAGACTCCAAAACCACAGTTTTTAATTATTCTAACTATGTTTTATCTAAGAGAGAAGAATTCACCTTGTATTTGGGCCTTGATTTTTGTTTACCAAATTTTAAACCAAATTTTAGTAATTTTTATTTGCCACTAGAAAACCTTTATGGACGACTTCGGTCGTTTACAACTCCCAGGTGACTTACCCGGTTCACAGAGAGACTTGCAAAGCATTGCTCACAAAACTTTCTCTAAATTATCTAATGACTGGTTTCCTTTCATTCGTAAAGATGTTACTAAAAACCTTATCCAATAACCCAGACATTGTCATAACCAGACCGGACAAAGGAAGAGGCATGGTGATACTAAATAAAAATAAATATGTACAGAAAATGGATGATATTCTTAAAGATACCACTAAGTTTGTTGAAATAGGTGTTCCAACATATCAGCCAATATTTAAGGTGGAGGACAAAATCAATAGATTACTCAAAAGTCTCAAAGATCAAAACATTATAACGGAAAGCACTTACCAAGAATTATATTGTTCAGGTTCATCCTATAGTGTGTTATATGGACTTCCAAAAATTCATTCAGATGGTGTTCCTTTACGACCAATTTTGGCGGCATACAATACCCCAAATTACCAGATAGCAAGATTCTTGGTAACATTGCTACAACCATTTGCAAATAATGAATACGTGTTACTCAATTCTGCTAACCTTGTACCTGATATTGTACCACAGGATGTTAACTTATATATGGTGAGTTTTTATGTCGCATCTCTTTTTACGAACATACCGTTGCAGGCGACGGTTGACACCATTTTAGATAAGATCTTTTACGAGGAAAATATTTTATATCATATTTTTAATACGGATTAATTTTAAGAAACTTCTAGAAATTGCAGTGCAGCACACTCACTTTATTCTTAACACTCATGTTTTTAAACAAGTTGATGGTGTTTCGATGGGGTCACCATCACCACTTGGCCCAGTCATGGCTAATGCTTTTATGTGCTCTTCCGAGGAACAGATGCTGGATGGTTGTCCCTTATCATATCGCCCTCTCTTTTATTAACGATATGTGGATGACACTATTGCTCTATTTAGGTCTCGAGAATCAGCCGAAGCTTTCTTAGAATATATCAATGGCCTACATCCTAATATAAATTTCTCAAATGAGCATGAACAAGAAAACCAACTTGCTTTTTTAGATGTTTTAATTACTAGGACAGAACAAGGTTTTAATACGGGCGTCTTTAGAAAAACGACGTTCACAGGTCAAGGTACTAATTTCTATAGCAGTTGTTCCCTAACATTTGAATTAAATAGTATTTCCACGCTATTACACCGTGCTTATACGTTATCTTCCAGCTGGCATAAATTCCATAGCGAAATCCAATTTTTACTCCAGTTTTTTAAAACCAATTCTTATCCTCCCGCCTTATTCTTTAAATATGTTAATAACTTTTAAAATGATAAATTTCAGCCACGTCAACTTGTACCGAACGTGCCTAAATTATTAATATATGCCTCTATACCTTTCATCCAGTCCAACGCATTAAGGTGCAAATACAAAAACTCATTCAGAAAACTTTTCCGGCTTTGAATCTTAAGTTGATAGCTAAAAATCCTAAAACTCTGGGTTCTTTGTTCTCCCAAAAAGATAAACTTCCAGCTTTGATGCGATCTTTGGTAGTATATTGCTCTACTTGCCCGAAATGTAAGATCGGGAAATACGTGGGAGCCACCAAAAGAGTGCTCAGAGTCAGAATCGATTCTCATCTCGGAGTCAGTCACCGTACGGGATGTACTTTGAAAACAAAAGAATTCTCTAACATACGACAATATTGTAATAAATGTAAAACATCATTTTCATATAAGTATTTTCGCATTGTCACCCAAGCGCCTAATGACTATTCTCTCTCTGTTTTGGAGTCGTTAACAATCAAACAGCTTGTGCCCCCATTAAATGGTCAGACTTCTTCCACAGTTCTATATATAGCATAGTTAACGTCCTCCTTTCCAAACCAGAGAACGGTATTAACTTAAGCATTCTTCACTTTTTGTTTAAAGAAAAAATTTTTAGTTCATTTTTTAAAATTATTATATTTAACTTTTGTTGTTCCATTTTTATTGATATTAATACTGAGTCTTTTCTTAATTTGTATAATTTGTATAATTTACAGCCCTGATGATGAGACCCCAAGTCCCAAAAATAGGCAAAATCAATGTATGATGCTACGCTGGCTTTTCTCCATCCTATTTATATATATATATATATATATATATATATATATATATATATATATATATGTATATGTATATGTATATATATTATATCTATATATATATATATATATATATGTATATGTATATATATATATATATATATATATATATATATATATATACTATATAATATATATATATATATATTATATACATCCGTGACTAGATAAAAAAAAAAGTTCCTGAGAGAGAGAGAGAGAGAGAGAGAGAGAGAGAGGGAGATGAGAGAGAGAGAGCATAACAGGAGATACTCGATTATATATATATATATATATATATATATATATATATATATATAAATGTATATATAATATGTATATATATATATATATATATTATATATATATTATATATATATATACGTATGTGTGTGTGTGTATAATACAAAGAAGTCCCTGACAGGACCAATACGCCTAGTGCTCGATTCTTCAAACTGGCCTCTGGTTATTCCTGACTAGATAAAAAAGGTTTCTGAGAGCAGAGAGAGAGAGAGAGAGAGAGCATAAAGAGGAGATACTCGAATTAAAATAATGCTCGCCAAGCAAATTCCGGATCGTATGAACAAGAATAGTCTCACTTATGCACTTAATAAAAAGGTGGACACCTACGCAAATTCCTCATGCAAAAATTTGCACAATTGAGAAATTCGATGAAATTATTAAATAACAAACTGGAAAATATATTTCGTTGATTGCTGAAAAAAGCTTAACCATGCAGCCAATGCTAAACGCGCATATAACTTGGATTTCTTTCTTTTATCCACACCAACTTGCGTCTTATTTATATTTCACTTCATCTGATGCTAAGCTTCTTCATGCTAATCAAAAGAAATCATAATAACTTTCGATATAACGCAATAGAAGTAGAAAGTTAATCTACAAATCACATTAGCCCAATGCTTATGCACTCGTCCTGCTGCCACTCAATGGTGAACACTCGATATTACATACTGATGGCCGCATATGTTTCAATGGGGATTTTGTTTTTTAAATAAACAATTGAACTATCATTGACCATTCACTGGGGAAATACCTTCTGTGGTTCTACAGTTAATCGCTGATACCTAGTATCAGATAAAGACGATGACAATAACTGGGATAAGTTATACTAACTGGCAACCCCAAGATAGTTTCTAAAGAAGAACGGTGAATTTTGAAATTTGTAGCCTCACTTTTGACGCTTACTGTACAAGAGGAATTGACCTTTCGATCCTTCTCGTAGTCAGGTCGTCAAGGTGACCTCGTGGTTCTTATAGTATCGTGGATGCTTTGCCCATTACCAGATATCATGATTTCTTCAAATTTCTTTGATGTTAAAGCTCAATGCTTTCTAGTGACAAGCACACCCAAAAACGAGCAAAGACTTTAGGAAGTCGAGAGGGCATTGTGGCTCTAACAATTTCATTTATAATATTGAAATATATTATATATAATATATAAATATATATATATATATATATATATATATATGAATATATATATATATATATATATATATATATATATATATTATATATAATATTATATAATATATATATATACATATTTATATATATTATATATATATATATATATATATATATATATATATATATATATATATATATATATATATATATATACGAGTATGTGTTAAAACAGAATTCCATCTAATAAAAGGAATCCTTACAAAATGTCAATATATAGCAAATAAGTACTATATTTTAGAGACTGTGCTGTCTCTCCCTTCAGGTTGATGAATGAGAAAAGTTATAGAAAAAGCAGTATTTATACCAAGAAATCAACAGTTAAGCCATTTAGCTAAGTTACCCCCGTTGATAATTTCTCTTTAATCTTTTTAAGCATTGGTTGAAGAGATTTTTATCTATGACAGCTGGATCCCAGGAGCCCTTGAATATATTCATTACCCTTCTTTGTTTAATCAAAGCTGACTCCACCATCTAGCTTTTGTGCTTCGCTTTATAAAACAATCTTTAACTCTTTGGCTACAAGACGCTTGCCATCGTTTTTTGTTTTTGTTTTTTTTAGTCACTCGTCTTCCTTCCTCTGCCGGAAATGGTACTTGAGTTTCGTTGGTGTTCTGTTTGATCTGCTTTATATATTGTAATAGTGGGTTGCTATATGAGTAATTATTGTAATTTGATTTTATTATTGTAATTTTCAGCTTGAAAATTGGGTTGGTCCCTGAAACGTTGCATTGAATAAACAGATGTCCATTACATTCAAGGTTTTACCGCTAAGCATCCCGTCTGAGGCTTCCTATATATATATATATATCTATATATATTATATATATATATATATATATATATAGTATATATTATATTATATATGTGTGTGTGTGTGTGTGTGTGTGTGTGAGTGTGTGTGTTCGGTCATGTGCATACGTCCTTTAAAAACGAAACTAGACGTACTAACAAAGTACAGGTAATAGAAAACTTGAGATAATATTTATGCAATATTCCCACGTGATAGATTTATATTGAGTACGACAGAACGAAGAAAAAATGAAGGAATCCACCTCAAAATACAAAATAAATAGAATGATAATTTAATAATAATGGTAATAGTTGCTTTCAGTTAAAATTGATTACTCAAAATCTGTGCAAACATCGGACATATGAGTCAGTTTTTTACAAGTCTTTCTTATGTGAACATTGATGAACCTTTTAGATGTGAAAAGATATTACAAATTTTCTTTACTTACTTTCGAAAGATTATATCAAGACGCTTAAGAGAATCCCCAGTTACTGATGTCTTTCTATTCGCTCGTCTCCGGTCATGAGTAATTTCCACTTTCATAAAAATATTGGAAGTCTGGAGCTTTCATAAAAAGGACACAAAATTCAAAGAAGCTTTTCAGAAACGTTACCAAGGAAGAAGCAGTGTAGGTCGATTTTATCTGTGAATTGATATTGAAAATTTCTGTCTTTGAACATTGTTGGTATGATTCAAATGATTGGGTAATTCTTAAGTGGTTCACGAAACAGAGAGAGAGAGAGAAAGAGAGAGAGAGAGAGAGAGAGAGAGAGGAGAGAGAGAGAGAGAGAGAGAAAATTGTGTAAGGCGTAAAAGTTTGAGGTTTCATGGTAGAACATACTGCTGCCACACACATTTACACTTCTCATTCTTTTCCTTTTGTTTCTTCCTTTTTCTGTAAGAACTTTGAAATGATAAATAATGGTTTGAGCCTCTGGACCTCACTGAAAATTATAGTAGTCTTTCTTTTCTTAACTAACGAAAAATTCTCTCGAGCACTGAAAGAAGGTTTTAGCTAATCTGAAGTTGCGTCTGGGTATCTATCGGACTTTTCACTGATCCATTTTCGTTTGGTAAGTTTTCATAGTTTAAACTAGCTTAACAGTTTTGCTCCACATTAGTGCATATACTTAATTATCTCGTATTCAATGGTAGCTAAATTTTGGTCTTTCTTTATATAATTCATAGGTTTTCTCAAGTTAAGTAACTGGTGTATGTTCCTTTGCAAGATCCGTCAGGTGTTTTAATCATGGGTTTGGTTACTGAAATATATCTTTGGTACTTACTACGAACTTTCTTGTGAATCGTGACATATACATCTGACGAAAAATATGCTCGATTTAACTGGAATGTTGCTTTAAAAATCTGATAAGTAGAAACACATAATATGGTTAAATGATGACTCATGCTGCATCTTATCAGCAGTTATTCTGTAGCTCTACAGAGAGTGTAAGAGCGATACGAAACCATTTAAGTATTGGTGAACAAAATCTGATGGCTCCAGTCATAATATAACAACAATCTTATGATTTATTTAAAAATATCTAACCAACTTCCGGCGTTGCTACGTCTTATAAATGATATTCACAGGAATTAAAACATCGAGCAGAGGAAAATCTCCCAACCTCTATGAACTGGATCTGAAGTACCTGTAGAGTGAATTAAATTTTTAAAAAAAATCACTTGGAGGCATCTGATCTGTAGGTGCTCATTGTGCAGTACATGTGTAAGGAAATGTTTACTTAGCACCTCAAAACCTTCGTTTTTCCAACATAGGTCTGTCTTCGTAATTACTGCAGTGTTCAAGGTTAGAGTGCAAAGGAGTATATGGATAGGAATATTAATGACAAGATCAAGGATAGTAAGAGCAAACTCAGAATACTTCCTTGGTGAATGTGGAATGATATTATTATTATATTACGTGTAGTAGCAGTAGTGGTCGCAGCAGTGATAGTGGTAATCTTAGTAACTATAGTAATATCAGTATGAATACTATAACACTATACACTTTTTGCTAATGTTAACGACACAAACTATGAATGAATTATACGAAAACAAATGAAATGAAGAAGCACTCTCATGACATGACGAGTCGGTTTGTCTCTTGAGAGTTGCCGAAAGTGATTCACAACTTATCCATAGGAACTTCTCTGACATTAAGACACTCTTCGTTGCAACCGAAATTCAATCTTGCAAGTGTAAACGATGACACTTGTACGTCGATAATGTGGAAACAGTGGAGGAAAATAAGTTGAAACTGAATTGATGAGGGAGAGGAGGAAAGTCACCAGAGGGTGAGAAGGCCAGTTCGAACCATCGAATATAAAGACGGATGAACTAATTATTTTTTTTATTATTATTAGAAAATAATTTCCACTGGTTAAATGAAATAAAATAACCCCAGTAATAACTTTATCATGAACGAAACAAGATAAAACTAAAAAGAAGGCGAGGTATCACAACACCATCTGTGAAACATCAATTTTGATAATGAAATATATATCTTGTTTATTTCTGTTATTCAACAAATAGACGTCCTAGATTACAATCGGTCGTTTTCTACTTCCGCTGATTCGTCTTCCTGATCAATAATTAGGCGGTGGGGAGCATTCCGGTCGGTCCTGCAAACAAGACAAATATTTTGTTCTGGTTGCATACAACGCTGATGGTAATCAAGTCATACTTCTGTAGTATTTTGCAATAATCTATGCACAGTATTTTCTTCTTCTTCGCTCCAAGATGTCTATGATAATCTCTGTCCGATGCTGAAAGGTTTACATTCTCAAAGTCAGCCTTCTGTTAATAATGTCTGTCTTTAATTGATACATCCTGCACTATCGTAGCTAATTCATGTAGCTCTTGATTTATTGAAGTGAAGAATTAACTGAAGCTGCAAATGTAAATCTTTATTGCCAGATCTCTATTCAGAGCATTTCCTTAACTTCTCTGAGAAAATTCAGGTAATACAAAAACCCGTGTTGGGATACTTCTGAGAACATCCATTTGATCTTCCAATAATCAGAGGCTAATGTTTAGGCCACTCATGCCAAGCGAAGAATTGTCACTTCAGTGTAAGGCCAAGTGTTTGCATTACTAATCTAATTAGTATGTTAATGTATACTGTTTCCCACAATTACTATTCATATTTTATAAAAAAGAAATTCTACTCAAATTCTCGTTCACTTGGAAAGGAAAATCTTCACAGCGAATCGCATCACTTGAAATTACTCGCAGCCATTTACAGCTTCGATTGATTTTGCCCAGTAATTTCAATGGCATATTGTTTGTGACATAGTGACCAAAACGTTGCTACATTGTTCGTGAAGCCTGGCTATATTACCATCGGCGGTTTTACTCATAAATAAATATAAATAACGCAGCAATAATTTCTATCCAATCAATGGCCAAATTACGATCTACATAAGTCAGATTGGGCAGTCGATCACTAAGAGACTTAAATGACATAAATTTAATGGAAGACTGTCAAGAACATCACATTGGGTAGGCTTACATTTAATCAAATTATTTTTAAATCCTCCTAATTATTTGAAAAGCGTATTGTTCTAAAACTTTCAGTCAAGGAACATAACCAAAAAACTATTTTGTGAAAGGGTTAGAACTGATAATTATTATTACTGTTATTATTTACGGGATTTCTTTCTGTTCAAATAGTAGCTCCGAATATTCAATGAGCATACCCTTTTAGTTTTTGCGCATTTTGCCATAAGATTGCGAATATTTGTCCTGCCTAGTAACTGCTCACTCAGTCTATTAAATATTACATCTTAAAATGTCTTTTACCTGATGCAGTGGTATGTGCACTCAAGAAAACCCTTTACTGTGGTGCAATAGAGTAATTTACTGCAGGCAGTGGTTTCAGAAATATATATTTTTTATTTATTGGAAAATCAGTCACTCATCTCCAAGGTTCACCCAAGCGTAACTAATTGTGACCTTAGAGAACGTGAATGCTCTGTTTAGTCAAGGCTAAAGCCACAAACGGGATAGCCACGATCTTCCAACTTAGAGTATTAGATAAGTATAAGCAATTCAGTGGTTCAGGGAAAAGATCTCCTAGGAAGACAGTGCATATAATCATAGCTGGGTGAAATTAGGATAGGTTTGAATACTAAACTAGAATGATCCAGAGGAAGTAAATCCCTATATCGCAAGGTTTGGGCAAAACATCTTGGGTAATGAAGGATGTTTGTATGCATTCTAGACAACATTTTGTTCTAATGCAGAGTAAATTATATTCTCAAGTAATGACCGCTGCTGTAGTTCTTCTATGCTATTAGAAGGAAATATTCAGGGGAGGACAAAATGGCAAAACTTTTGTGTCAATAATAAATGTCAAAAAATAAGAAACAAGCTTCGTGTGAAATGGGATAAAGTTGAGGAGCGAGGAGAGAGCGAGCATCTGTGTATATTTGTGAAGGATCAGAGGAATGCACGTTGCCGGAAGATCAAAACTTACCAGTATAATTATAATTAACATCAGAAGGAAGATAATGATATAGAAAAATTACCTCGGAATGCAATTAATTTAATTCTTATGAATCAGCCCTTCCTACGCAAGGAATTATTTTTTATCAGTAATTTTAATTCAGCAATTTTCTTTGAAGTAATTTTGTATGGGGAGGAGTAGAGATGGGAAATGAAAAGGAATTGTTAGAACAAAAACAAAATTTATTTACACAATTCCAGTGAAACGTCTTGCAGAAACAAAAATGTTAAAGCATCAAGAGACAGATAAAGGATGGAAAAACTTACTTCTCTGTAGGGCCGCTAAGACTAACAAAACAAAGAACTTTATAATGTAAAAAAAGAAAAAAGAAAAAAAAAACACCTTACGCGACGAGTTTGCTTAAACGTTAGAGTACGCTCATTTCCACATCTCCAAATGGCTTCCACTGTAATTAATTATTTAGATACTTTCCCCATCATCCACTAACATAATGAGAGCATTAGACTTTATTAGCGACTGGTGTCCACTGAGATTCAGACCAATTAATTTCATAATTTCTAAGGGATCCTAATTTGACTAATTCGGGAGGCTTTGTGAAATAGCAGGGAAGAAGATTTTGTCTCGTTGCAGATTAAGTTTAAAGCTCGTGCCAGTTTAAAATTAAATAGCTAGACTATTCCAGGTGTAATAGGAAGCGTTCAATTAGATTTCAGGATATGTGGATAATGACTGAAAGAAATTAATCAGGTAAGATATAATTGCCATTTTTGTCACCTATAACGATGGAACGGACTCAGTTCTTTGCCTGACCTACGATAAAATGTGCTACAGAAAAGGTTTTCTTTTAGTCTTATCTTTCATTATTTACAAGTGACCCCAGTCGGTTTCATGAGCGCAACTTCTCTCTGTAATGTAATACAGGTTTTCAAGTAAGACCGTTAAAAGCAACAAAGTACGACGTAAATCACCTAAAAAAATTCCTGAGTGGTGACCGGCGCCCTTACTCTGTGTAAAATATGGTCAGTGAGTTAAGCTAATGAAAGGGTAGAGGGTATTTATATGTACAAAAAGCCTTTTTCCTACGGAGCTAATGAACATTTTTCTAAAATTTAATTTCCAGTTCGTGAGATTCTTAGTTTCAGGTGTTATGGGTGCTTAATTAAATCGTAGCTGTTGATAATTTTTCACTATCATGAAGCTCAAGTGAAGTTTTAGTGCTCGTATTTCACTTTATTGTTCATACACAATGATACGAATGTATTTCTCTCTCTCTCTCTCTCTCTCTCTCTCTCTCTCTCTCTCTCTCTCTCTCTCTCTCTAAAACACACATTTTATTTTATTTGAATCCACCTATATTTTTTGGTGTCCGAAGGAAAATGACCAAACTCGTTTCCTAAAAAACGAGCAAACATTGAGGTTAGAATAAAATATACACAATAACTTTCAAACCTGATAGAGAAAAAATATTGATCCAAAGCAATTTGACTCAACACTTAACACAAAGTAGCCAAGCCTAATTTTTAATGTAACTGGTAATTCCAACTATATTTTACAATACACATAATGTGAGTCTCTGCTGAACTTGTTTCCAAAATACTTTTAGGATCTTTTAAAAATTAATACCGTGACAGATTGCCCCCAAGCACTGTCTCGGAAAATCGAATCTGTGTTTTTACTTACAGTTCAAATCGTCCGGTCCTTTGTAAAGACGTTCATGCGCTCATCAACCTTCAGGGAATCCTCTCAAGCGAATATGAGACGGTTGAAGTTTTCACTTTTTCTAAGATGTAAGGAAGCTATTCCAGCGAAAACCCGTGGGAACATTTTGTTTGGTAACACGGATTTCCGTTATGTCAAGCATTCGCTCGCATCCGTTATGATACTGGTCTCGGAAGGAAGGAAAAAGCTTGCTGGTTCCCGATTGCTGATACTCCTTCTCAATAAAATTACAACACACCCCCCCCCCCCCCCCCCCACACACACACACGCCGCACCACAACCATGAAAGAAGGGTACTTGTCATCAAATAAAAAATGCCTGATTTATCATTCGTACCCTGACTATTTTTGATAACCTGGAGACTTTTTTTCTTGTTTCTTATTTAGGGAAGCTAACTTAGTACTTAGATAAATCATGTACGTATTATATGATGCATACATGGCAAAATAGGAAACATAGAAATTGGTTCAAACGAATGCATAATGACGATCTTGACATTAAAAAGGGGTAACAGCAAAGCAGTAGAAGAGAATGGAGTTTTACCAAAAAGACCACAAAAATATCTTTATGTTGGGATGTATTCTCCTAAGTTCATTTCAAATCTCCTAGACGAAAAGGACAGAACAAAGAAACCGGATTTCTACTGGATGGAGACGCAATACTCCTACAAAATCTGATCTCCAATGAATGCGAAGGAGGAAATTATCTCTCCATTCGATAACACATAAGAGTAGCACTTTCCATCAAGAACTCCTGGTGCCAACCCCACTACCAAGGGCCAGCCCAATATCTAACAAGATAAGTTTCCCAAATAACTTCCTACCCCCCTCCCCACTCCTCCCCAACGCTGCCTCCTTCGTACATTTCTTCTCTCGCTGGACACAAGGAATTCAGCGAGTATAACAGTCGATTTATAGGAGGTAAAATAGGTAACTGACCGAAACCCTACCCCATATTACGTTGCATCTTTCTTATTGCCACGCCATACCATTATAAGAATATTTGTGACGCCTTGGTTGTTTGCACACCAGGACTATTATCCCCTTCAACAATCTCTACACAAATAAGCCATCTTTGGGAAAGCGACCTTCCTAGCATGTGTGCGTCTTTATTATTGCTTGACCCTGGCCTCATCTACAAGCCCACTTTGCGCAAAGGCCCGTGTTGACAAAAGGCCATTTTAATTGAAACCATCCAAAAAATCGCATTTTCTCGGAAGTGTTTTCGGTTAACCATGCTGCAGTACAATATGGTTTTCTGCAATAATATTATTGTTAAAAACCAGCAATCTCGCATGAAAGTAAATAAAAAAATTATTATTATTGGCTATTAATAGATAATTTTGTGATCTGGAAAGAAAAGAAGAATTCTAAAATACTTGCAAACCCATTAACAGAATTCAAATTATACATAATCTATTGCCTTTCCCGCTCCGTGTACTAGAAATTATAACTTACTCATTACTGTGACTAAAATTAAATGAACTTAGCTTTACAGTGATCTGTCATCCCCTGCAATAGTTTGA
>NC_061091.1:37982299-38019799 GCF_015104395.2 Macrobrachium nipponense
TAAATTCATTTTGATTTCATTTGACTTAATAATTAATTCAAGAAATAATTAAACTTCCTGTTGTTTTCAAGTAATAGTAAATTTCCCTGAGATCGTGAATTAGACTTATAAATTTTGAGTTTTATAGTAATTTTTTTTCTAATTGTTATGAGTGTTTTTTTTCACAAGTATATTTAATTTGGTTTAGGGTGAAATATAGAATGGTAATTGAACTGTTTTCTTTTAATTTAATTGAAGTGAGTTAGAACCAGGGAAATATTTAAGCTTCTAAAGTTGTTTGATGCAGTGATGACCTTTAATTGATTTAATTACATATAAGATTACCTCACAGCTGTTTTAATAAACTTAGTTCTAGCATAATTAATTAATTTTTAAAGGATCACTATTTTCTTTAGAGTATTCAGTCGTATTTTATCTGTGATGAAGGTTCAGTTGTTGTGAAGTGATTATCTTCTGATTGGTAAGTTTGGTAAGCAGATACTTGCCACTTCATCACTGGTATAAATGGTCCCCAGAGATCCGAGAAAACATATCACATTATCACTCTAGTTTATACTGGTGATGTTAGGGATATATTTTGTTAGGAGAGTGACCATATAGTTGTTTTTGCATTTATTGTGTTGAATTGTTAGTTGATAACTTAAGAGAAAATGCCTCAGTTCAAGGTTCAGGAATTTTTAGTAGCCCCTTCCATCCAAGTGTTATCTGAAACCACTCTGACTAAGGCAGAGTGGAGGGCTTTAGCAGTGGCATGTGGTGGCTGTGTCTACTAGTATGGTAAAGGCACAAATAAGATGCCTTGCTATGAAAACATTGATAAAACTCTGGTAGAATAACTGATGATGATGAGTTTGAATTACTTCAAGAGTTGTTGAATGTAGCATGAGCTGATCTTATAAATAATCAAGAAGAAAAGAAAGAGAAAAGCGATGCAAAGTTAGAGTTTAGATTCATTGAAGCAGAAGAAAATTTGATTAAGTTGAAAATGCAAGCTGAAAGAGAAAGAGTAGACAGGGAAAAACAAGATAGAAGAGCAAGAGAAGAAGAAAAAGCAGCAGAAGAGGAAAGAGAAAGAACAATGTTTGAAAGAGAGATGGAATTGATAAGAGCTTGATCTAATTTACCTGTGACACCTAATCCTAATCAAGGAAATCAAGGCCCTGTATTTGATGTAGTAAGAGTGCAAAAGTTAATCCCTAAGTTTACTGAAAAAGCTCCAGATGCATTCTTTGATCACTCTGAAAAAGTGGCTTCAGGTATGCGATGGCCAGAAGATAAATGGTCAGTTTTGCTACAATGTTTCTTCATTGATAAAGGGAGAAGTGCTTATTTAACCTTAACAGGTGATCAGTGTAAAGACTAAAAGGTACTTAAACACGATGTGCTACAAGTTTACCAGTACTACAACGAAAGATTCAGAAATTTAAGAAAAGATGATAAGTTAACCTTCTTAGATTGTGCATATAAAGTGAGAAGGTTGGTTAGAGGCTGCTAAAGTTAAAACTTTTGATAAGTTTGAAGAATTAGTTGTTCTTGAAAAATATCATTGTAGAATTCCTGAACATATAAGAGCCTATTTGAGAGAGAGTGAGGGGTTAAGAAACTTGACAAAGCTGCTGCGTTGAGTGAAGATTACAATATAATTAGTAGCAAACATAATTAAAATGTCAAGTACTAGAATCAATAATGCACAGCTTTTAAGTCTCATCCAAGATTCAGGAACAAATTTAATGGGAAACCTACAAGTGATCCTACCAAGAATACACAAGGTAATGCACCTCAGCAAGCTAATGTGAAATCCTCATCCAATTTTTCAAGACAGTTACAGACACCTAATGTTGTCTGCTTTAAGTGTGGAAGAGCAAGAAATTTCATCCAAAAGTGTTACAATAATCAAGAGCTGTCAAAGCCAGTTGGTCAAGTAGTGGAAGGTGACCAAGTGAAACAAATTACTAAGAGCAGTGTGAGAAAGAAGCAAACTCCAGAGAAGACTAAAACTAAACAAGCTGAGTGTTTAGCAACTAGTGGAAATGTAATATCAAGCAGTGAGTGGCTGAGCAGTTTGGAGGTTTTTAAGCCATATATGCTGTCAACTCAAGGAGGGAGTGTGCAGATACCATTCAAGATATTACGTGATACAGGGAGTAACTATGCTATGGTAGTATGTGGTGCTCACCTTCACTTTGAGAGGAGTCCCATAGGAGACTCAGTTATTTTGAAGTGTATAGGAGGAAAGGAAGTAAATCCTATATGCCGCTGACACCTGTCATGTGAATTGGTGACGGGAAATGTTGATTTTGCAGTGAAGGACTCACTGGCTGGCAAAGGTGTACATGTTCTGTTGTGTAATGAAGTTGGTTGTGTGCCATTTATTCCTTGCCCTGAAGTGACAGACAAACCGTTGAGGATTTTTCCTACAGTAGATTTGGAGAAGGAAACCCCCACCTGTTTCCTAGTTGTGTAACTACCAGAAGTATGAAGAGGACTACACCTGTAAGTGATGAAACTGATGATTTACACACCAAAGAAGAATCAAGTGAAGGATTTTTAAACTTAGAAGAGTTGTTCCAGGGAAGTGACCAAGAAGAAATTTCCCAAGAAGAAGAAGAAGAACCTGTTGTTCCTGAAGAGACTTCGAGTAGTCAAAGTGTTCCTGAAGACATTAGTTACACTACAGTAGCTGAGCTAACAGATATTTTGAGTTCAACCCTGGAAGTTGATCAAGTGACAAGAGAGAAGCTAATAGACTTGCAGAAGAAGGATGCATCGTCAGCTGATTTGTTTTTCAGAATTCATGATCAAGAAGAGATGCAACAAACTCCTACCTGTTATTATCTAAAGGAAGGTTTACTGATGGGGAAGCATAGACCTACACATATACTAGGAGATACTGTATGGCATGAATACCATTGAATTTTGATTCTATATCCATTGAGGAAGCAAGTGGAAGCAGTAGCTCACGAGTCTGCACATGCGGGAATCAGGAAGACTGTGAAGTGTTCTTACCTGTCAAGAGGTTTCTCTCACCAATAAATTTCAAGGCCCTCACGAGATAATTGAGACGATAAGTTATAGAACTTATGTGATTGAAAAGCCAGAAAGATGAAATCGACAAAGGAAGATGTATGTGAACCTCTTGAAATCTTACTTTTCAGAAACTAAGATTGAAACTGTGTCAATAACACAAACAACTTCATCTACAGAAGACGATGATGGCTATGAATTGGGAGCTGAAAGCAAGAATAATTCTTTAATTTTGAAAAATCTGGAGGATAAACTGAAACATCTGATTGTTGAACAAGGTGGAGAATTAAGTGAAGTGACTAGAAGTTTCCCAGAAATTTTTGCAGATTGACTTAGGCATAAGATCATGATTCAAGAAGATGGAAAACCATTCCAGGAAAGAGGTTATCACTTATAGCCTTATCATCAAAATGTTTTGAAGAAAGAAGTTGAGTATTTGCTGCAAAATGGATCAGCAGAACCCAGCTCAAGTCACTTCAGTTCTCCATGTGTGTTAGTGAAGAAACCAGATGGTTCATTTAGGATGTGTACTGATTATAGGAAACTGAATTCCATCAGTTTGGCTGACAATTATTCTTTGCTTCTTATAGATCAGTTACTTGATAATATTAGGCAAGCTAAGTTTGTTTCCAAGATAGACTTGTTGAAAGGGTAGTATCAAATTCCCTAAGATGAGAATGCAAGGTTGCTGTCAGCTTCTATTACTCCTTCAGGACTGCATCAGCACAACGTTCTGTCGTTTGGTCTGATGAATGCACCTGCAGCATTCCAACGAGTGATGGATCAACTTCTAAGATCTATAGAAGGAGTAGGTGTGTTCCTGGATGACATAGGGATTTACTCTACAACGTGAGAAGAACATCTGAAGATTCTGAGGAAAGTTTTTAAGAAAATATAAGAAATAAGACTAACAGTCAACTTACTGTGTAAAGTTAGAAACCATTTCTGGAAAGAACAATATAGTATTAGATTATTTATCCCATTGCAAATCATTACATTCAACACTGAGATAATCAATCCTCCTGTGGGAGGCATCTTATGCTGTTGCTTTTCGCAATGCATATCTCCTCTCAGTAACTTTGAAATGTTGTCAAAGTGTTTGCAATAATTAGATTCAGTATTATTTTTGCTTAGAGTTAATATGTTCTAATAATGTGTGATCAGAATTCACAAGAATATAATTTAAAGTTGAGGAATAGCATATAGTGGGGCAGCTTAGCTCAAATATTCAAAGGAATTTTGTGCATTTTGTGATACAAGCAACAATTTTAGCACAAGTGTACATTAATATGTTACGAACATTTTCAGATATTGGGCCATTTGAAATTCTCTCTTTATGTCCGCCATATTAGATTTCAAAATGGCCGCCACTTGAAATCTATATTTGCTATTATCTTATCATAGTCTGTTATATAATTGTATTTGGAAATTATCTATACAAATATTGGATTCAACACAATACCTTGGAAAGAATGATTTTATTGAAAACTGACATGCTACATGGTCTAGTATGAGGCTAGGTGTACACTGACATTCTACAATGGTCTGCTATCTAAGGCTAGATATATACCAATACTGAAGACATGTGTACATAAACAATGTCATGTTAACGAATCCAGCATGGGCACAAGTACATGTATGTTGTGGAATCACCATCATGTGCAGTGCCCTTCACAATCACAGAGGGCTGTGCACTGAAGGGCAGCCTTTTTGCACTTGCAGCACCTCACACACCCTCTCCTGCACTTGCAAGAAAGCAGCTCAATGCAGCTGTGAGCTGCTTTAGGTAGCCTGGTCCAGTAAGGTGTGTATTGTCCTTCTCTAATCCTTGACCAACCCCAGTTGGTTGGTGAAGGGAGCTCTGGTGCTGGCAGTAGTATCTCGCCCTACACATGTCCACCTTGATACACTACCCTCTTGACATGTTCCTCCAGAGCCGCCTTCCTCCTGGCCTTGTCAATGTCTGTGCATTTGCTGGTTCGGTCATACAACAGGATCACGAACCTCTCGATGATGTGTATAGCATCGTCTGGTATATCGCGCAGTGCAGAGGACAGCAGCAGCAGCGCCTCAGTGAGTTCTGGTAGTACCCTCCAGATTTCCCATGCAGTCTTCTTGCCATGTCTAGCAAAACTAGACACAGTGTCGCATACAGTTAGAGCGTGGAATATTGACAGTGCACGAGCCTTCTCTTGTCCCAACCCAGCTGCTATTTTGTCTGTTACTAGATATTGGAAACTCTGGCCTGTTCCGAAAGCCAGCCACAGTTTGTCTTCTAATTTCAACTCTTGTGCCAGGGACACTGCCAGCACCACAACATCAGTGTCTACAGTCCAGATGAGTATTGCATGGTGTCCATGCTGGGCTGTGTGAGACGCATTGCAGCAACATAGGAGTGTCAGCTTCTTCATGGTTACATGGGGCTAGTGAGGTCAGATCTGGCAGTACTGGCTTGCTGAGCACTGCCTCTCCATCAGTAATGACGAGTTTTTTGTCCTCCTGGTCAAACCATTCCATTAAAGCTGCTGAGAGGAATTGGAATGGCTCGGTCTTGTTACTGTTCACTTGTAGGAAGTTCTGCCAGTTTCCTGGTATGGCTGTAGCAGCCACCACACGTCTCTGCATGCTTTGTCCCCTCTTTGCACGTGCACTACCTTTTAGTGATCAGCAAGGTAAGTATCCCAGACCAGATCCAGGCGTAACACTGTTTGCAGCTTCATGGACACATATGGGATGGAGATGAGTTGTGCATACTCTTGAAAGGCCTTTGATGCAGCTGTCTTCAGCATCTGGATGATGGCTGCTCCATCAAGCACAATACAGGTTGTTACAGGAGTCTCTGTCTCTGCGTCGGAGACTTCTTCCAAGCATGTGAGGAGATCATTCTTGGTACCAGTGCAGAGACTTCCACCATCAGACAGTGGGGGAGGACATGCCTGATTCTTTTGATGAAAGAACTCCTCAAGGTCTCCATCCTCGTCTGGCAGCCAATGTATAGGCTTGTGAAGAGTTCACGGTCATTCTTGATGGAGGTGAGCTGTTGCTGACCTTTGCTCTGGCTTCTTGGAGTGGAAGTACTGAACTCCTTTAGCTTGTTATGATGAATGGGGTCATCCACTGCCTTTGTTCTGTCCAACAGACACTCTCTGGTGAAAGCCTCAAACTGCTCTTTGCCAATCCTCTTGACATTCATCATGGTCTCCACGGCAGCAGGGCCTGCAATCTCCTTTGTGTCCAGTTTGAGTACATCCTGACTCTCCTCCTCGAATGGGTTGCCCATCTCTTCTATGACACCAATGGGAGAGTGAACATCTTTCACAAATGAGGCCTGTACACTTGGCGTCTGATTATGATGACGTGTGTCTGCCGTTTGCCATCTCCAGTGTTGATTCCAATCCTGGAATTCTTTGATCATCCTGGCAACTTCTGGTCCCGTCGCAACCATCCAGCAATGTAGGGCACTATGGTTGTCAGTGAGCCCAACTGCTCCACCGTCTCCTTTGATGCAGGCATTATTCTGTTCATGTACCTTGTCAATCAGGATTGAAAAGAACACCCTCTGTGTTCTCTGAACAGTGAAATGGCCTTGCCTGAATTTCTTGGCTACATCTGGATGTTTGGTGGTGAGTTTGGCCATGTCCTTCAGGTCACTGGTATCCACCTAGCATAGTGGGTGTGATCCAGTGCATATAACCAAAGGACTAGTTCCAGCACGGTTGCCCAGTGGAGAAAGTGGGGGATGTGTTCTCCTCTCTGGTACCACCAGTCTTCAAATAGAGGAAGTTCCTCTCTATCACTGGTTTCTTCCAGACAGCAGTGGTTGTAGGCACGATGTTGCAGGATGCACCGTGCTGCTGCAGTTACTTGATGTGCTCTTCTTGTGTGCAAGACATGGGATGCTCACAGGAATAAGTCTGCTGTACCTGATATCGCAACCTCGGCTTCCACAAGTGCTTGCACCCAACCACTCCTCTGCAGCCAGTCCCCCAGTGTTTTCAGTGCCGCCATCTCTATGTGGAGACCAACAAACATCACCACTATCTGGTCTTCACCATAGCTCTCTGGCCACTTCCACAGTATCTGCTTGGTCAAAGCAAACAGTGGCTGATCACAGGTGTCTGTCCAGGATTCAGGTGTTACACAGTATTTTTCACAACGTCCATTGAGTGCCCAATCATGGCCACTGTGTGGGCACTCTCTAGGAAGAGTGGAAGAAGCAACTACTATACCACTATAACTACCACTACCACCACCACAACTACCACCACCAACCCACCACCATCATCACCATGTAAACATACATTTGGACACCAGAATTCAAGTCAATAACTGCATTAGACCCAGAAATAATCGCAAATGTAATTTTTAAGTAGTGCCCATTTTGAAAGTCAATATGGCGGCCAATACTTGACGATACCAAGTGGCAATTAGTATCATTGGATTCCTTGCCCCCAAAAACATACATTTCAATACCAGAATCAAGTCAATAGCTTCATTATGTCCAAAGATAATAGCAAACATAGATTTCAAGTGGCGGGCATTTTGAAATCTAATATGGTGGACATAAAGAGAGAATTTCAAGTGACCCAACATCTGAAAAAGTTTGCAATATATTAATGTACATTTGCGCCAAATTTGGTGCTTGTATCACAAAATGCACAAAAGGTTTGCTATGCTGCCCCACTAATAGAATGTGAACAGAGAGAGAAATTAGCATTGAGCGTTCGAAGCAGGAAATTGCTGTCATCACTTGAGATAAGAGGAGCTTGAGTTCTCCTTTTTGTTTTGAGATCCTGTCAATTATAGAGCATACATGATCTGTTTCGGACTTGTGTTTCTTTGTCGAGAAACTACATGAACATTGCATCATCTTTTGTAAGATCGTTCTAGAACATTCTATACAGTATATGACTACCTCTTCTATAGAAAGTGACTTCACTTAGCCTTTGCTTTCAATTTAAATAATTATTCCTTTCATTTTAAGAGACTTTTATTGTCTTAAATCATGTAATAATGAATATTATTTATGATTGTAATCCAAATTCCTCTCTATTTACTTTTTAGAAAGATAATTTTTAAGATAATAGCAGTGTCATGTTGCTCAGCCATTTTGGGGCCGAAGCACTGACCAATTTCCATACTACGAGAGCAAATTTTGTTCATTCCGATATCAGAGACCATTCACGTTTGATGGTCCCTCCTCCTCCTCCTCCCCTCTCTCTCTCTCTCTCTCTCTCCCCGTATGAGAGAATTGTATTTCACATTAACGTAAAGATTTTATAGTTAGTGGTTGGTGATTCATAAGTTTTGGATTTAGATTTTAGATTTATTTAATTGCTGAGTGCTTATTTGTGGAATCTGAACAGACGTTGTAAAAGTGTGTAACGGAACCTCGTATGTAAGTGTTTGTTGGTGATTTTGAAAAAGGCCCACTAAATTGGTATACAAAGGTAAGAGTTTTTCAATAAGTTCAGTGCACTAAGCTTAAACATAAAAAGCACTTGAAATTCTGAAAGTGCTTAGGTTATGCCAAGTTAACTTTTTTTACCATTTTTCACATTATGGTGTTGGTGATTTTTTTTTCATTCATCCATTTTTCTTATTAAAGTTTTTTTGTGCATTTATTCGTTTTTCTTATTAAAGGGATTTTTGTGCATTTAACCATTTTTCTTATTGAAGTGCGTTTTTCATATATATTTTGTGTGATTAATGTTTTCTTAGTGTTTTTGCAATTTCGGTATTTGGTTTTTTCAGTTTGAACAAAGATTTTGTCTCGGGAAGCATTGCATCCTCTCTAGAAGAGCGTGAGTGATGGCGTATTATTGGCAGACAAACACATACATTGAACGGCCTGTGTATGACAACATAAGTCACAAGCCAGCAAAATCGTCGTGACAGATTCCCGCTGAGATTGGTCAGAGCACGAAACTCTGCCCACTTTTGCATTCAGAATATGTTTATGTAAACGATACAGCCAATACTGCAGACAATCCTTCAAACGGTCGTTCAGTGCAGTCGAAATTTGGCTAGTACTCATAGAATATTAGTGTATTTTTTATTCTGTGTGAAAGTGATTCGCCAGTTTGTCCGTAATATAATTTATTACACTTTTTACAAGAAATTTCACATATGTAGCCAGAAAGATTTTTAGGATAAATTTTTATTACTAAACTCTTAATATCATCATTACTGAAAACAACATTTATGTTGGAAAGCTTTAACTTTCTAGGAATTTCTAAAAACCTTTCATTGCATGGAAATTTGAGAATGTTATGCTTGCTAAATTGAAGTTTATCATTAGTTAAATGAAATGTTTTCCCAGTTCTTTTCTATGCTACATTAACAAAATCCCTTGTGTGTATAAGTTTCAAGGCAATATCGTAATTAGTTTTACTGGCAGCGTCGATAAACTGCTGGCTACAGACACGCAGAATCCTTAGGGACATCCCTAAGGATTCTGCAGAAATCTTATATTTTGATGGTGATTAGATAAATACTGAACAATATAGTCCATGTTAGTTGATTTTCGAAAGACTGAAAAGGTTAAATTTTTATCATTTCTCTGGAGTGTTACATCAAGAAATTCAAATTACAAATTCTTTCTTCCTGTACGTATGAGAGATTTAAATCATCCAATTAACCTTAATCTCATATGTAGCGACACCGTTGAAAGGAAGATCATTGAATCTTGTTTCATCAAGTCAAATAGTGAGTGTGTTCTGAATTCAAGTATTGGTTTGTTTAAACTTGGTGCCTTCATAATAAAAAAAAAAGTTGTAGATAAATATAGGGAACAAAATAAATATATTCAGTTTTATATAAGTTTTGGATTTTGCATGGAGCCTGTATCTCTTATTGTTAAAGCTATGGTTTTAGTTGCTGACCACATGATCTCAGATTATCCTGGATTATCTCTTTGATTTTTACCCTTCCGACAATTAAACAATTGGTATTCTTAATCTTTTTATTAACTTTGTAACATTATTTTAAACTGTATTTTATTTGCACCTCGACAATAAAGGCGAAAGCGCTTGTTACTAACTTTCTCCCTATTCGTTTATATAATGAAGTCACGTGCATCTACTGTGATTTTTAAGCATATATATATATATATATATATCTATATATATATATATATATATATATATATATATATATATATATATATATATATATATATATATATAATATATATATATATATATATATATATATATATATCACAAGTTCTAATGGACCCTGTTTTAATTAAAAGGAGAGAAATCACTAATGTAACTCCAGCCACCTTGGCATATCCCCAGACTGGCAACTCTGCATCTAAATTTTTTTTTTACTTTTGTATTAATCTATTTTTCTTGTTAAAGTAATTTTTGTGCATTTATCAATTTTTCTTACTGCAGTATGTTTTTTTCTGTGTTTACAAGTTATAATTAATTAATCATTAAAAATTTTATTGGGTTTAACACTTGTGAACTAATTCTCAAATGTTAATTACTACTTAACACTTATTGTACTTGAATAATTTAATCTCATGACTTCTTTGTTGATATATATATATATATATATATATATATATATATATATATATATATATATATATATATATATATATATATATATATATATATATAGTATATATATATATATTATATATATATATGTGTGTGTGTGTGTGTGTGTGGTGTGTGTCTGTGTGTAATCATCATTAAAGGGAAAAAGGGAAGAGGACACTCACAGATGTATAGGCTGTCTTTAATCCAACGTTTCGTAATGATGCAATTAATTTTATCATCTTGGCTATTAAAAAGAAATATTAAATTCCAAGTGGAATTATAAAAAGTAAAAAAAAAAATTGAGAAATGTAATAGCTAAAAATTATTCATATAAATTGTACAGAATACATACATTAAAATTCAAGGAATTAAATCTTAAAAAGGAGAGAAATTAAAGTTAACAAAAATAATTCGGGAAAATTTTCATGCTATTGACGTTAAATCAATTCCCAAAGAACCCCTACACCACCGGTTCACTCTTTATCTCGAAGGAGCGATTATAACCTTTTATGTTCTCTGGTGTTAGGAGACTCAAGTTGGCAGGTCTAAAAGTTAAATTAGCCAAATGTGATTTCTTGAAGAAACGATTGTATATTTAAGACATGTACTCTCTGAAGAAGGGTTTTCTATGTAGTCGGCACCATTGAAAGATGTATTGAGGGATGTATTGAGTATTCATGGGATGAGGCTCACCAGATAGCCTTTCAGAAGTCAAGGAAGCTTTAACGAGTCCTTCAGGTTGACGCTCTCTTATATTTCTGTACCTTTCACATTAGTGACAGATACCAGTCACGAGGGGAAAGATACTTTCTTAATGCAGATATTAGAGGGTAAATTGCATTCAATTACTTTTTATAGCAGTGGTGTCTACTTTGGTTAATTTTAAGATGTTGTTAATGAAGAATAAATCTGTCGCAATTTTCTACTGTGGAGGTTAAATTTTGGATGAATGTGATAATATGCATTTGGAGGTGTTAGAATCAGTTCTAATGAATTCAGATTATAGGTATGCGTGTTTCATAGTTGAATAATAAATTCCTTTTTTTTAACACATATAATTTTGCAGCAGTGATGTTAGAGGGACTAGAAGTTTTATATATAATAGAGCTATAAGTTTCAATCAGTGGCTACTGGTTACAGTGACAGTTATTTGTTCGTCCATAACGGATGTATTTGCAGGACAGAGCGTTCATTATAAAGAATGTAATTCCCAGTTTATGAGTTTTTAATCAAATGGACTTCGTGTTGAATAAGATCAGTTCTCCCAGACAGATCTGTCAAACATGACTCTGATGAACTGTTCCAAGTACACCTTTCCCGAACTCTGCACAAGGGTGCTTGTTAATGCACTGTTCTTCTATTGCTTAACGCGAATGATGGAGAAACACAATTTTGATACGCACATATAGTTCTTTATTAGATCCATGACGTTAACATCGATATGGTTATATTGTTAGGCGTTTATACATGTAGACTTGACGTATGCAGCGTAACTTGAAGTGATGTGATGTGATGTGGTTCAATTACTATGGATAAATGGAAAAGAAATCAACGTATGAATAATATGCTAATTTATACAAAATTATTAAGTTAAACAACTAAGACTGATAGAAACAATATGCAAAGCTTAATTAAGTAAATTATGCATGTATAACGGCTAATTACAAAAAGCTAATACACAAAGTCAATATAATTAAGGCTCATATAAAGACATACGTTATATACAATGTAGGCTTACAAATGGGAAAAGATGAATCCGCTATTCTAAAACAATATAATAGGCGTTTACTTACAATTGTGTTCCTATAACAAACGGTCCAAATATTCCTCAGTAAATACCAACTTTCGTTACATTCGTTATATCCGTTCTGTATGAAAACTCTTTTTAAACTGATAACTTTCCTCATTTGTTTACAGGAAGACACTATCGAATACCAAAAAGTACACGTGACCGATAACTATGCATAAATTAGCTAAAACAACCCAACGCCAAGTAAACAATTCATATGACCGAGCGTAGACTCGAACCAGCAAACTACCACACAGCAAACCTTAACATTAACCATCGCAATAACTAGACAACACAAACATCATTTACAGTTAATCGTTGGGCATCAACATTACTCGACCTCTAAATCATATGATTTACAAAAAAAAATATAGGATGCACAACTAATATTTCATTTCATACTAAAATACGTGAATAGAACATGAACAAAACAAGCTTAAAGAACAAACATTAAAACGATAAACACAACAAAAATAAAAATGAGTTTGACAAACAGATATGAACTATATCAATGTCATATAGTGTCTCTGGATATATCTTATAAACACTTGATCTTCTTTTGGAAGTAAAAGTACGAGCTTGCTCACTGGTCTGTGCAGTTCAGAAGATTGGGTTCGAAGTTTGACGATTCTCACAACACCTCTGGAGTCTGGCAGTACCTCTGTTACACGTGCTAGTGGCCAGTGAAGTCTTGGCGTGTTCTCGTCTTTCACGAGCACGATGTCACCTTCCTGTGTATTTCGTTGTTGTTTGTTCCATTTGGGGCGTTACTACAGGCTGACTAGTCTCCCTTTTTCCATCTGCTCCAGAACAGTCCACCAAATTATTGTACTCTACGCCACCTTTTTCTCGAGTGCACATTCTGGTTGTGAAGGTCCCGGTATTAACCTCTTGGGTGACTTCATGTGGAGGATCTGACTCGGACTTAGTGGTTCCATGTCGTCAGGATCATCAGAACAGGTCGTGATCGGTCTTGAGTTCACAATATATTCTACCTCGCAGAGAAGCGTGCGGAATGATTCGTCATCAAGGCGAGTCCCGTGGTTGTAGAATAGCGCAGATAGAACTTTCCGAATGGTACGGATCTGGCGCTCCCATACGCCGCCCATGTGCGATGCCATAGGTGGGTTGAGTTTCCAGTCGATATTCATGTACAGTAGTTTGTTTTGGATTTTGTTTTGGTTCAGATCTGACCAAGCCTTGTTCAGTTCATTCCGTGTTCCGATCCGTGAAGTTGGACCCGTTGTCGCATCGATTTCTTGTACCGTACCTCTGCGGGCTATGAAGCGTTGCAAGCAGTGAATAGGAATCTGTTTCGAGACTGTTAGCAGCTTCCAGATGAATGGAGCGATTGACAAGACAGGTGAATATGACGCTGTAACGTTTGAGCTCCTTGCGTCCCTCTTTTATAATGAACGGCCCGAAGAAGTCTACGCCTGTGAATGTAAATGGTGGAGCTGGCTCGAGACGATCTTGAGGTAAGTCGGACATTTTTTGCTCTTGGCATGGCTTTCTTATTTTTCTGCACGTTATGCATTTGTGGAGTTGACGTCGAACAGCCAGAGTTGATTGAAAAACAAATCCAAAAGCGTTCTCTAATTGCTGCAATGGTGTGATTTCCAACCAGCATGGCCGAGTTTTCTCATGAGCATCTCGTACGATTAGAGTCGTGACGTGCGAGTGTTGTGGCAGTAGCATTGGATGTTTCACGTCAGAGTCCATTGCGGCTTTCGAGAGGCGTCCTCCCACTCGCAGAGCTCCGTCGATGAGCACTGGGTCGAGACGGAATATCTTACTTGTTTTTGGTAGCGAGAGTTCTCTCTTGTCTTCTTTCGTGGTTGTTTTCTTGAGATTCTCGACCTCGTTTGCAAAGGTGATCTTTTGTATAAAGCAAACTATTACCTTTTCAGCCTTTTGCATGATCTGTGTGGTCCTTAAATTTATAGTTCGTTCTTTGTTTTGTAAGAAAGCCAAAAATGCTATGAATACTGCTACTGCTCTCTTCAGTCTCTCCCACCTGGAGAAATGGGTGATTAAAGACATAAACGGTGAGCCTTCTTCTGATGTAGCAGTAGTAGTTAAAGACATAACGTCGTCTTCTATAACCTGCGGTTCGCTGATAGGATACATCTTTGCAGGGCATTCTGAAGCCGGCATATTCAAGAAATCCGGACCTTCCAGCCAATGAGTCATGTCCGAAGATATCACAGAACCTACTCCACGTGATGCAACGTCTGCTGGGTTCAAATCAGTGCTAATGTACTTCCACTGGTTAGCGTTGCTGAAGTCTCTTATTTGACGGACTCTGTTGGCCACAAACACTGGAAAACGCTTTCTCTCAGCTCTGATGTAATAAAGGACTGTTGTTGAATCTGTGTAATAGCAGATTTCGTTGAGATGGAGATCAAGCTCAAGGGTCATTTTCTGTCCTAAATTTACAGCTACAGCAGCCGCTGTGAGTTCAAGCCGTGGGATAGATGTTGCTTTCAATGGAGCAACCCTTGCTTTTCCGATGAGAAATGAAGTTTTCAAACATCCACCCTCGTTTGAGGTTAGGTATGCAACAGCGCCATACCCAGATGCACTGGCATCTGAGAAAACGTGCATCTGAAACGCCGTATCTTTTGCTTGCTGTGGTAACTTTAGACATCTCGGGATTGTTATCTTCTGAAGATTCGGGGCTTCGCTAATCCATTGTTTGAAACGTCGCTGGTGATCATCAGGCACTTCGTCATCCCAGGTGAGAGTGGTTTCTTTGCAGAGGTCTTGCAGTATTTGCTTTTGCCTGGCAGCACAAATGGGAGCAGCAAAACCAACAAGGGGTGGGCCATAGAGTTGATGGATACTATGGAGAGAATGCCTCTTCTTGTCAGCGGTTTGTCTGGCAACAACACTGAGAAGCCAAATATGTCTGTTTCGACGACCCAAAGTATTCCGAGGGCGTGCTCTGTAGGCAGGGGGTCATAATTGATGTCTCTTGTCTTTAACTCTTTGGATCGATCGTCAGCTGGGATGGTGTTTAGGGCAGAGACGTCATTACTAGTATATTTACACAGTTTGAATCCACAGCCCCCGCAGGCGGCAGTCAGTTCAGCAATCAGAGAACTAGCTTTGGTGGCGTTCGGTACAGACTTTAGACAGTCATCAACATAGAAGTTCCGCTTAATTGTATGGGCGACTTTTGAACTTAAGTTGTTTCCTTCATCTGCGACGCGTCTAAGTGCGTAGTTGGCGATACTTGGTGAGCTCACTGCACTGAAAAGGTGTACCTTCATCCAGTACTCTTCGAATTCCTTTGATATGTCACCGTTCGGCCACCAGAGGAATCTGAGATGGTTGTATTGGTGTTTGGGTACTTTCACTTGGTAGAACATAGACTCCACGTCACAAGTGAAGGCTACCTGGTGTTCTTTGAATCTGGTTAGAACACCTATCAGAGAATTGGTGAGATCAGGCCCTTGCAGCAACTGATCGTTTAAGGATATTCCGTTGAATTTAGCACTACAGTCAAACACCACTCTAATTTTATCCGGTTTTCTTTGATTGTACACTCCATGATGTGGCAGGTACCCCACATGTCCAGATTTGGCTGTAAGCAGGGAGTCTGGGATACGTTCAGCATAGTCATTCTGGAGTATTTTGTCAATGAAGTTGACGTAGTCGGAGTGGTACTTGGGATCCTTTTGCATTTTCTTCTTTTGATAGAGTGCTCGTTTGATTGCGAGGATCTTATTATTTGGCACCATTAAGTTCTGATTCCTGAAAGGGAGAGGGATCTCAAAGTGACCGTCTTTGAACACGACATTGCTTTCAGCCTTCTTCATGAATGTAGTATCCTCTGGAGACAATCCTTTCTCTCCAGGATACCTTTCTACCTGGCTATCAATAAAGTCACTTTCCAGCATATTCAGTATTCTGTTTGGGGAGAGGATTTCAGTAGCCTGCTCAATATCCTCAGTCACAATGTGATAACTGTTTACCCGATGTGTAGACATTACGCTGTTGTCTTCTACCGGGGAGCTGACTGTCCATCCGTGACGATACTGCAGAGCGAATGGGCCTTTGCCGTCTGTTGATATGATTTTCAGAGGCTCCATTGCTAGTGGGCAATTGCTGCCAATCAGTAGACCGATGTCTATTTCTGGCATTACTTCAGGAATAGATTTTGCCACGTGAAGATATGGCCAGTGTCGTAACAGTTCTGGACGTGGTATTTGATCATGGCTCACTGGAATTTCTTGTCTGGAATACGTTTTTGGAAGCAGTATACCATTCTGGCCGTTTATATCACTGACGACGAGATCCTGGACAAGGTAGCTTTTGACTATGCTCTCCCCATGCATAGTTTTCAGACGCAGATTTGTTTGAACACCGGAAGCTTGCAAGTCGTCTTTCAGTTCTTCTGATAGGAAGCACCCTGTGCTTCCTGGGTCATAAAGGGCGTAGGTGAGAACTTCTCGGTTGCTTCCCCTCTGTTTTATACGAACAGGTAGTATTGCTTGAAGAACCATTGAGGAACCATGAGAAATAACGTTGCTGGTAGCTGTATCTGGAGGGTTTTGGCTGGATTCCTCTGTACGGTTTTGAGAATATGAAGATCTGTCAGAGTAGTCTGACCTCCAAGGTAGTTTGAAGCCATCTATATGCATGGCCGTAGGATGACCTTTGCCACATTTGTGACATTTTCGCTTATGTTCATTGCACCCTTCGATGGTATGATTCAGACCGTAGCAACTGAAGCATCTACGCTGCTCTATAATAAAATTTCTTTTCTCTTCGAGAGATTTCTGCCTGAAATCTGCACAGTTATCCAGATCGTGATTTTTGCCGCAGTAAAAACAGGAGGGTGACCCAAAACCACGAGTTTCTACTTTGGCTCTCACGATTAACTTGCATAGCAAATGCAGACTCTGTTGGTTTCCCTTTTGATGGTTTACTAGAATTCAGTTCTCTATGCATTGCTTCTTTGCCGAACACTGGGTCATTGACACACTCTGCAGCGTTAATAACAAACTGGACAATGTCACCAAAGCACGAAGACCTGTTCTCGAGGAGTCTGCGGTTTGTGGCTTTTTCTCGCCATTTATTCTGGAGATAACTTGGCAATTTCTGGACCGCCACCTGCAGGTTCGGTGCATGATCAAGAACAGCTAGGTGAGTAAGTGTTTGCATGGCACTGAAGCATTTTAGCAAGTAATGCGAATATCTTTTCAGACATTTCCCTTCGGCTGGTTTTATCGGCTTCCACTCGTTTAGTTGTTTCAAGTATGCCAGGGATACTTTATAGGGATCACCATACTCTTGTTGTAGCAACTGCTTGCTTGCCCGCTATAGCCTTGGTCTGCCTGCATGTATATACAGCTGCTGATGAGGTCCTTAGGTTCACCGTCGGTATGCTGCAGAAGGTAGTAAAGTCTGTCACTGCTAATGGCTGTTCTAGAGGAGATCCTGGTGTCAAACGCCAGTATGAAGTCACTGTATTCCAGAAGATCACCGGTAAACTTGGGAACTTCCGGTGCAGGCAAAGCTAGAGCTGTGGCGATACCACTAATCTGCTGCTGTATGGTGTTAACTGGAGGTGAATTAGGCAGTGGATAGGGTGCATCAAAGTTACTGTTCACAGGTGTATTTACAGGCAGATACGTATACTGTTCTTGATTTGGAAACGTTGATGACGTGGCATTCGAAGCATTGACCGGAGGTGCATGAGTGTTAGTACCAGTCTCTGAAGAATTTCTGGGAACAAATTCTTGTGTAGTGCTGGGATTTAGACTGGGTAAGCTGGCACTATTTTCCTGGGTGACAGGAAGTATAACCTGGTTATCCATATTGCCGCCGTTAGCACCTTCACTCACACAAATTCCAGGGGCAGCTACACTAGGTCCAGCGACCATAACATTCACGTCCTGATGGTTGGCTCGTTGCACAATAATGCTGGTATGTGTCTCATTGTCCTTGTTACCAACATTGTCATCGCCAATGTCATTTTCGGTTTCTGCAAAAACACGTGCTTTTGCTCGAATCTTGGCTATTTCGATATCCAATAGAATCTCTTCTGTCTTTGCCTCCTGTTCCTTTTTCTTTGTCACAAGTTCTTTTTCGGCAAGCAAACTCGGCGAGGCGTGCTTTTGGTGGCTCGCACCTTTTCGGACATAGCCGATTTGCCAGAAGGAAGAGAAGAAGGCCGTTGGGAATTAAGTTTTGAACCAGATCGGCTTAAAAGACTCTTCAGGTCTTCTTCAAGTCGTTTTTCGCTTATGGCTATCCATTCACCAGTATGGTTTCGGAATTGCAGAATGTTAATTTCCTTGGTCTCATATCTGGACAATTCCTGGTCTTGCTCCAATTCGTCTGAGATGTTATCCATGACACAACAGAAGTTTTTTTTTGTACTTATCGAAAGCTTCGTTATATTCCTCTAGACACATTTTCACCAAGTGCAGGTTGTCAGGATTTGACATGAGGCCTGTGAGTTCATTGCGTTTTTTCGTTACGTTGGCAAGTGATGATCTCAATTTATTTTTCAATGTTCGAATATCAACTGTCGTACCCGAGTTTTCGACGGGAGCACTATTCTGGACAGCTTCATCAGACTCCTCCATCTTGTCTGTAGTTGTTTATAACAGGCAGTAATTCCACTTCTTAAGGCTCACGTATAAGAGTTATAATAGCGAGAGTCGTTGATGGTAGTTTAACAATTTAATTGAACGATGTTAATGCACTGTTCTTCTATTGCTTAACGTGAATGATGGAGAAACACAATTTTGATACGCACATATAGTTCTTTATTAGATCCATGACGTTAGCATCGATATGGTTATATTGTTAGGCGTTTATACATGTAGACTTGACGTATGCAGCGTAACTTGAAGTGATGTGATGTGATGTGGTTCAATTACTATGGATAAATGGAAAAGAAATCAACGTATGAATAATATGCTAATTTATACAAAATTATTAAGTTAAACAACTAAGACTGATAGAAACAATATGCAAAGCTTAATTAAGTAAATTATGCATGTATAACGGCTAATTACAAAAAGCTAATACACAAAGTCAATATAATTAAGGCTCATATAAAGACATACGTTATATACAATGTAGGCTTACAAATGGGAAAAGATGAATCCGCTATTCTAAAACAATATAATAGGCGTTTACTTACAATTGTGTTCCTATAACAAACGGTCCAAATATTCCTCAGTAAATACCAACTTTCGTTACATTCGTTATATCCGTTCTGTATGAAATCTCTTTTTAAACTGATAACTTTCCTCATTTGTTTACAGGAAGACACTATCGAATATCAAAAAGTACACGTGACCGATAACTATGCATAAATTAGCTAAAACAACCCAACACCAAGTAAACAATTATTATGGCAGAGCGTAGACTCGAACCAGCAAACTACCACACAGCAAACCTTAACATCGCGATAACTAGACAACACAAACATTATTTACAGTTAATCGTTGGGCATCAACAGTGCTATTAGAAACGTCTTCAGCAGTTTATTGAAAATGCAGACTGATGGATTTCTAGAGGGGTCTGTCTATGATGGAGTATACATGGCAGTGGCTACGCAAATGATCAATGTGCACAAGAGGATCTACAACTCGTTAGTGAGGATCTTTATGCAACATGTGCATAATCAGTGTGGACCTGCAGAATTATGGGCTATGATGGATATTACAATGTTGCTAGCACTACTGGTGCACAAAATAGTGTTGACATGTATCCTGTATGCTTTATTTATAATTATACCAGTTATGGTGATAGCTTTTGTTTTTATATATAATGAACTTTTCTGCTTTAAGTAGAAGTGTGTGTATGCCTATTAACTGACCGGGCTCATCTCCCGGAGATATGTGATTATGCTTATAATATATTAATATTTGCTATATTCAGTGATCTTGCAGGTGTCTTGAATGGTTGCACCATTTAATTAGCACTACACAAGAGTAAATGAGCAGTTCTGGTGAGGATTCAGTATTTATTTCTACTTAAAAACGAATGACGTTGGATCAGAAATCAGCTGAGCTTGTGATTGAACATTGTTCATAGTACCTGGATGCAGACCTCAGGTCAAAGAACAGAATTTTCTTTGGAATCTTTTAGTCCAGTTGAAATCAGATCTGTGTTAACTCATGGGTTACATCGCTAAAACATGACAACTCTAACAGAAGTCTTTTTCATTCTGGTTTAGAGAGTGATAGCACCTGTTTGAATGCTAAGACATTTTGGCAGTCGGAAATTCGCAGGTAAGGAAGTAACTGTTGAACTTTGAAACTTGGAGTTTTAGATCAATTTTGCTAGTTTGAAGAATTGATTCTTTCAGATTCTTTTGTTTATTTGTATTCTCTACATATTTGAAAGAGAATCTTGCTTTCCCTTTTTATTCCACTAATATTGGGGTATTTCCTCTTCTACAGAATGTTACTGTGGACCCCATGATTAATTAAGGGAGACATGCTCTGGTGTAATGAGCAATAAAAAGGGTGTATGTGGGAATGTTCATGTAATTGGAAGAAACCAAATGACTTGGAAAATTATGAGTAACAGACATACTGAGTTTAAGATGGAATAATTAGAGACGGTGGTGGGAAGGGACTTTGGTTTCTATTAGATTTTATTTGAATTGAATGATTTGATAATCCATGTTATTTGCTTATTTCCATTTAACTAATATTATGCTGGGTTTGCCAAATGAACTCTATTTTTGTAGTTTATTGCTTGATCTAAACAGCTTAGCTAGAATGAAGGTACGAGAGAGAGAGAGAGAGAGAGAGAGAGAGAGAGAGAGAGAGAGAGAGAGAGAGAGAGAGAGAGAGAGAGAGAGAGAGAGAGAGAGAGAGAGTGGGCGGATTTTTCCACAGCTGAACTAACTACAGGATACCAACTGGATTTCAGGTAAGGCCTCTCTTCTTGACAGGATAAGATATACATCGCCCTGTTCTGCTTGCTGTGTTCATTTAGGGTAAAAACGTATAGGTTTTGAAATGCCTACCTTTATAGAATCATATAATACAAATGGTCAAACATTTCCATTCTGACTGCATACTGAAAAAAAAACTCTGCCAGGTTACCTTAGCATTGCATAAACAATTGCTAGTCATAACCTGAGTTTGATTACAAAAGAGATGAACTATGAACTTTGCTGTCACTGGAAGTCATCAAAATCAAATAGTTCAAACAGGCAAAACTTAACAGTAAATCCTAACATGGCCCACCAGAGGATGGGTTTATCAGCCTGATTGATTGTTACCATTAACAAAAGACCAAGACATTTGTGAACTTGGACCCACCTAGCATATACTGTCTAAGCCCTCCCAGTGACCCCAAGAGCCTCAAGCTTAGTACCTAGCTGGGATATAAGTTTAACTTCCGACATGGTAGGAAGGTTTTGACTGAGAATCTCTCCTTCATGTAGCCATCCTCATTAAATCCACAAAAAATGAAAGAATGGTCACTACTGAAGCTGCATTCTACTAGCACCACACACACTGGTGACACCAAAGAAACCCTGTTTAACCCTAACTTCTTCACCATCATCCTGGGCATTCTACTGTTCTGTAAAAGGCACACTTGCCCGCCAAGATAGAGTTCTGTGGATGCAATCGAGATAATACCCAGCCAACTAATTTAGGTGTTTAGTTCATATCATGAATATCAAATTCAGGATGATAGTGGTGGACTTTGACCTGAAATGTTTATATGGGAAAACCCATGATGCAGGGAACCTGCTTTTTCCTATAATTAGCCGGATCTCAATCCCCAACTATTGCCTTTTGTGAGATTGGTGGATATTCTAACACCATGCATACTGTCTCAGTATTGCCTCCTATATTCTCTCGACTTTGAATTCCATTTTACAATTGTACCTGTTGACGGAGCAAGTGGGCATATACTCAAAAAATTATGTGCTAGTGATACCACGACTCCCATCAGCATTGTGAAGGAAACTCAAAAACTCTTTATCTAAATGAAGGAATCGGCTTTATTACTCAAGGGACATGGCTAGCTGATCAATTATATCAAAATGAACTCCCATTAGCTGTACTTTAATGATACCTATCAAAGGATCTTTGATGTAGAAATCATTCTACAACTAAACAGTGCATTTAAAATGAAGTCTGAGCTATGATTTATGATAGATGGAAGCACCACAAATCTTGATATCTTCATTACACCTGAAGCGAAGCCTTCTTGTGCAACAGATTTTAAATAATTCAGCTTTAGAATCGATAATGACGAGGGAATGGAATCCCCTCTTGACAATGAAGAAACCAGTCGATGTTTTTCCACCGATCCTGAACGGTTAATTACATCCTTAGATGTTGGTTTTGAATTGCATTGTGAAGAAACTCTCCATTTAACTATCCCATAAGGGTTACTTTACCATTCCAAAATCTGTTTTCATTGCAAGTATCTTTTAAGAAATTTATTTCATTTATTTATGATCGTCATGAAAATTACACCATTCTTACTTCCCAGAAGAAACTACATTTCACATCTGTTGTGAAAACTATGATTTGTTATGATTTATGGAGAATGGGGATTCCATAAGAATATTTAGACAACAAATAGTGTCTTTCCAATAATTTATAGGGAATGACCTGAAAATTTACAGCTTCGGCTTCTTTTGATTTCTAGATACAGTTTCTAACGTTAGTTGATTGTTTTTGTGATATCAATGGCAGTTAACTAATGTTTATCCTGTACATAAAATAATGTAGATATTTTTCACCTTTACGCAACCAGAAAATAACGTTTACTCTGAATGTTTGGCCAAAACAGAGAATAAATGACATACCAGTTTCCATTCTAATCAGTTGAAGACAAATTCCGCCCTCGTTATCAGTTAGATGGTTAGTAGAAGTAAGACAAGCGGAATGTCAGTGATGATTTTCAGGTTGTTTTAGTGCGAAAGCCGCAAATCAGAGAGAGAGAGAGAGAGAGAGAGAGAGAGAGAGGGAGAGAGAGAGAGAGAGAGAGAGAGAGGCGAGAGAGATAGAGAGAGAGAGAGAGAGAGAGAGAGGAGAGAGAGAGAGAGAGAGAGAGAGAGGTGAATCAAATTAATAAGATTAAACAATTAGTTGAGTGCAGGATACACTGTATGTATGTTGATAAGAGAAAGTGCATTAAGGCATTTACATAAATACAACTCGAGATCATTTCTTGGCTGCGGTAGTGCTTCAGATTATTCTAATTGACAATAGCCACATGAGTAGGACGCAATATCTGTTTCAAAGAATGAAAAGTACTAGAATATAACACATTGTTCTGAATGAATCATAGAAAGGATAATGAAGAAGAATTCAAAGAAATAATAATAATAATAATAATAATAATAATAATAATAATAATATAATAATAAAATAATAATAATAATAATTGTGGCGCCGTGGCCGAGTGGGTTAGGTCGTAAATGGACTGGTTAAGCAACACTGGGGCTTGATTCCAGTCTACTCAGCTGTAAATGAGTACCTATCCCTGATGGGGTAGGGTCCAGCTATGGGTTAAATAGCAAAACTCAGCAATGATGTTAAGAAATGAAGGAATAAACGACAATGACGTAAATGGAACCTCTGGCAAAAGAGGAGCTTCGTCCGGCAGCCAGGTATTCAACACAATTGAAGGGAAGACGGTCAGGTACTTGAAGGTCATCATCCAGCAACTGACCACCACAACGACAGTAACCAAATGCCTGAGATTGGAGCTGCAGAAGCAAACAAGAGGGAGAAATGGACAAGAGAAGAAAATAAGGAAATATGGAGATGCTACATCAGAAGCAACCCGACGGAGAGAGGATATAGAAGAAGGTTGGTCAACATCTGGAATGAGAGGAATAACACTCCTCAAACAGAGCAGAGGCTGGCAGACCAAGTAAGGAACATAAAGAAAAACAACTGGCTCTCCCCAACAGAAAGAGAAGAACTGGAAAGGGAAATGTCACACGACAACGAATTACATGAAGACGAACTGAGAGACGATGCCACAGAAGACGACAGGGACGATGAGTTATGAAACAACGACACACGAAGAAACACTGACGAAGTAACAGAGAGGACGGAATGGGTAGAAAAGATTAGACAATGGATGGAGCCAGATATAGAGAGAATAAAGATCCCCTCCATAAAAGCCTACAACACCAAGAAATTAAGGGAGAAAACAAGTGAGGTCAATGAAATAATGGGCATAATACACACCACCAGCATCACAGAAACAAATAACTTGGCATATGCAGGAGCAAGATTAATAGCAGAACTGATGGGGATTCGAACACCAACACCACCAGCGCAACCAACACAACAGAAACCAAAACAGTAACCTCCTTGGAAAAGGAGCCTGGAAAAGCAAATTATGGTGAAGAGATCTGACTTGAGTAAACTGAAAGAGATGGCAGAAAAAATGCTAAGAAGCAAGAAAACAAGGGAGGAACTCAACGAGAAATACAAAGTACAAGAGAGGGGACTAAACAACACAATAGAAGATGTAAAACAGAGGCTTAAGGCCAAAGCACATAAGATCCAACGGTACATGAACAGGAATAAGGGATACCAACAGAACAAACCATTCGGAACCAACCAGAAAAGACTATACAGCCAACTAAGAGGGGAAGACAACCACCAAGAAATTCCTGAAGCCGAACCAAGTAAGAGACTCTGGGAAAACATATGGAGCAATCTGGTATCAAACAACAAACATGTAACATGGCTCCAGGAAGTCAAGGAAGAAGAAACAGGGAGAATAAAACAAAGATTCACAGAGATCACGACAGACACAGTCAGACACCAACTAAAGAAAATGCCTAACTGGAAAGCCCCAGGTCACGATGAAGTCCATGGATACTGGCTCAAAAACTTCAAGGCCCTACACCCACGAATATCAAAACAACTCCAGCATTGTATCTCAAATCACATGCACCCAAATGGATGACCACAGGAAGAACATCCTTAGTACAAAAAGACAAGAGTAAGGGAAATATAGCCAGTAACTACAGGCCTATCACCTGCCTACCAATAATGTGGAAGTTACTAACAGGTATCATCAGTGAAAGACTATACAACTACCTAGAGTAGACAAACACCATTACCCACCAACAGAAAGAATGCAGAAGGAAGTGTAGGGGAACAAAAGACCAGCTCCTGATAGACAAAATGGTAACGAAGAACAGTAGGAGAAGGAAAACCAACCTAAGCATGGCATGGATAGACTTTAAGAAAGCCTTCGACATGATACCACACACATGACTAATGGAATGCCTAAAAATATATGGGGCAGAGGAAAACACCATCAGCATCCTCAGAAATACAATGCGCAACTGGAATACAATACTTACAAGCTCTGGAATAAGGTTAGCAGAGGTTAATATCAGGAGAGGGATCTTCCAGGGCGACTCACTGTCCCCACTACTCTTCGTAGTAGCCATGATTCCCATGACAAAAGTAATACAGAAGATGGATGCCGGTACCAACTCAAGAAAAGAGGCAACAGAATCAACCATCTGATGTTCATGGACGACATCAAGCTTTATGGTAAGAGCATCAAGGAAATATATACCCTAATCCAGACTGTAAGGATGGATTAGGGGACATCAGGATGGAGTTTGGAATAGAAAAATGCGCCTTAGTCAACATACAAAAGGGCAAAGTAACGAGAACTGAAGGGATAAAGCTAACAGATGGGAGCAACATCAAACACATAGATGAGACGGGATACAAATACCTGGGAATAATGGAAGGAGGGAATATAAAACACCAAGAGATGAAGGACACGATCAGGAAAGAATATTTGCAGAGACTCAAGGCGATACTCAAGTCAAAACTCAACGCCGGAAATATAATAAAAGCCATAAACACATGGGCAGTGCCAGTAATCAGATACAGCGCAGCAATAGTAGAATGGACGAAGGCAGAACTCCGCAGCATAGATCAGAAAACCAGGAAACATATGACAATACACAAAGCACTACACCCAAGAGCAAATACGGACAGACTATACATAACACGAAAGGAAGGAGGGAGAGGACTACTAGGTATAGAGGACTACGTCAACATCGAGAACAGAGCACTTGGGCAATATCTGAAAACCAATGAAGATGAGTGGCTAAAGAGTGCATGGGAAGAAGGACTAATAAAAGTAGACGAAGACCCAGAGATATACAGAGACAGGAGAATGACAAATAGAACAAAGGACTGGCACAACAAACCAATGCACGGACAGTACATGAGACAGACTAAAGAACTAGCCAGCGATGACACATGGCAATGGCTACAGAGGGGAGAGCTAACAAAGGAAACTGAAGGAATGATAACAGCGGCACAAGATCAGACCCTAAGAACCAGATATGTTCAAAGAACGATAGACGGAAATAACATCTCTCCCATATGTAGGAAGTGCAATACGAAAAATGAAACCATAAACCACATAGCAAGCGAATGCCCGGCACTTGCACAGAACCAGAACAAAAAGAGGCATGATTCAGTGGCAAAAGCCCTCCACTGGAGCCTGTGCAAGAAACATCAGCTACCTTGCAGTAATAAGTTGTACGAGCGCCAACCTGAGGGAGTGATAGAAAACGATCAGGCAAAGATCCTCTGGGACTATGGTATCAGAACAGATAGGGTGATATGTGCAAATAGACCAGACATGACGTTGATTGACAAAGTCAAGAAGAAAGTATCACTCATTGACGTCGCAATACCATGGGACACCAGAGTTGAAAAGAAAGAGAGGGAAAAAATGGATAAGTATCAAGATCTGAAAATAGAAATAAGAAGGATATGTATGCCAGTGAAAATTCTACCCATAATCATAGGAGCACTAGGCACGATCCCAAGATCCCTGAAAAGGAATCTAGAAAAACTAGAGGTTGAAGTAGCTCCAGGACTAATGCAGAAGAGCGTGATCCTAGAAACAGCGCACATAGTAAGAAAAGTGATGGACTCCTAAGGAGGCAGGATGCAACCCGGAACCCCACACTATAAATACCACCCAGTCGAATTGGAGGACTGTGATAGAGCAAAAAAATAGAAATAAAAAAAACAATAATAATAATAAAAGTTAGTTGCAAAGAGTCTTGCGAGTGTCGAAACTTGCAATTTGTGATGTATTTTTGTATGTTTTTCATATATACGTAAAGTGGAATTCCATATTGTGTGGAAGAAAGATTTGTTCTGTTGTGCTTGTGTTTAGTTAGGAAAAGCTTTATGTTTGGGGTGTTTCATGTATTTAATTGTAAATATACATGTTAATAGTGCTAGAGTGAAAATGATCTTACATCATTTGCTTTTGTTAGTTCAGTAACTAGCTGAAATTTTCGAGCTAGTTAGGGCTACTTGACGAGGCAGTCATAGTTGATATATCATCTATGCAAGACATTATCCTTGCGGATCTCTAAGAGTCGTCAGGGTCTCCAAGCCATGTATGTATTCCCACGATTAACAAAGCATTCCTTTCATCTAAAGTTCATTTAGTGATTCCTTTAGGAGATATGCATATCTACGAATAAGACAAATTTCTTGTGGTGTCCTTTGGATGAGGGTTACAAAGCAGAGATTGTTCTAATACAAATCTCAAACAATTCAGTCTAGGAATAACGAATCCGTCATTTGTAATAATTAACAATAATCTCACATAATTTATAGGTTCATTACGTACACAACGCAATGCAATGTTTTAAGTGTTATTTAGAATGAGTGAAGTAACTTGGGTGTCGTAGTGCAAAACTTAGCCTATGATTAGGTTAGTACATTTCAATTCGTTCTACTTAATTGTAAGTGAGTCTCAAAGTTATAGATGAAAATTATCGAGGTTCTCGAGGTCAAGGAAGCCAATTGTAATGGGAAATAAAGTGTAAACCCAAAACTTATTGAGTTGTTCATATTCAGTATAGAAGTAGTTCCAAGATTATCCGTTCCACTGGAAACTAGTTGGTCGTCTTTTATCTCACAACCTCACAAATTAGGTAATTATCATTTCCGTGATTTCTGCTTGTTTTCAGGTATACTTAATTACACTTTGCTCACACAGGGCAGTGCTGGTATCCCAAATGCTGCCTTATTTTTTTTACCACTGGTCACGTAAACTATGCCATATACGGCATGTACTACCTTCGCTCCATGGAAGCACTACTATCCGAAATAACAAAAATGTTTCTCCGAGGCCAACATACAATGAGACACACACCTGGTGCATCAAACACAACATGGAGTAACATGTACATTGAAACCATGTTCATGTGGTTTGGACATAGCCAGGGGGGACTGACACGACTCACACTGAATAGCAATGCCACAAAAAGATGGCCACTCAGTCTCCACAACTGCAGTATGCTTGTTCATGACATTGATGCCATCGGAGACAACATCCAACAAACACTCAGTTTACCACAAAAAAGAGTCTCGAGTATGGATCCAATTAGATGACAATAACAGATAGAACCTAAATCAGAAGTTGGAGCACTCTATTGATCCTCTTGATCCAACTGGTTACCCCGAAGAACTCTTCAACATTGTTACAGGAAAACTTGCTTCCTCGGCGGCCAATGTTGACCAAGCCTTGCCCTTGGGGAAACAGTCTATGGAAGTGTACGAAGCAAGCTGCCAGACGGATTCCATGGACCGATTAGCTGTCCTGTAACTACAATGGCAACCAAACGGAAGCAGACACCATTTTCTGGATGCTCTGATCCACCCTTTGACACTGAAATTATTTTCACTAAGACCATTGGTCTCGTGAATACTGAAGAGGGAACTGTTAGACTATGAATTTTCACAGATTCCGACTTACCTTTTTATGGATGATGGTAACCTCTGACCAGCTTTATCAAAGTAAAAACTCAAAAATTCTTTGGGTGTTGAACAGTCCTCTCGAACAACACCAGACCCAGAGGTTGTTGTTCTTGATAGATATGCCACCTTTTGGACAATTCACTTGCCGTGTCCTGGAAGAATGGTTGATCTTGTTGCAAGTGGAAACTTTCTTGAGAAAAACTAATCCAAAGTGATGTACATTTAGTGTTCGACAGATACTATCCAAAGGGCTGCACAAGAAGTCGATGGTATTCCACCTTAGAAAGCAGTCAAATCCATCTTATGTTGCACTCGCCATTGCCATCTTAAGCTGCATCGTTGTCTATTGTGGACAAGGTACAAATCATTAACCTGCTTTGTGATGTGTTGGTGGATGGTTTTCAGCACCTTGCCACTGACAAGGAACTGGTCATCACCGGGTCAGATCCTGTACCATATTTCATTAAGAGAGGAAAGCATCAGAGAAGAATGGACTTGAAAGTAACACATGAAGAGGCAGATGTCATTATTGCCAACCATAAAGTCCATAGTGCCGGTCAAACCCAGAAAATGATCCATGTCATTTGTGACGATACTGATGTTTTTGTCCTGTTGGTTCACTTTTTTGTGTCTGAAGGTCCCTGTTGCAAAAGTTCCCTTGTTCCAACACGTCCCGCGAGGAATACTATAAATATTGCCGCAACAGTCAACAAGCATGCAGAAAAAGCCAAGTATTTACTTCTTCTCCATGTTCCGACTGGTTGTGATACTGTATGGAATTGTGACACTGTATGGAATTGGAAAAATCAAAGTGTTAAAAATCCTTAAACAAGGACGCCATACTCCTTTTTTGGAGACAATGAACTGTATGAAGAAGATTGGAAACAAGCTGTTGCAGTCATTGCTAAGTGCTATGGCAGCAAGGAAACTGGCACCATGTCGGAGGTTTGCTATGGTGTGTGGCAACACAAAATGGCCAGAGGCAAATCTCAAAAATTCAAACTTGCAACCCTTCCACCCAGCTAAAGAGCATTTAGCTTGCATGCCAAGAGAGCCCATTACCAAGCATGCTTAAGGAAAGCAGCATTGCAATCTGATCCTCCAGCTTTGGCCTCCTTGGACTTCAGGTGGAAACCAAACCACAACAGTCAAATCCTTCTTCCAGTGCCACTTCCACCTGACACATTGACTGCTCCTGACAGTGCTGAACCTGCTCTGCTGCAACTGCCAATCGTCAGCAGATGGATGTTCCACAAGGAGGTGTTCATGTCGCAAAAATTATATTGTATGCAGCACCTTTTGCAGTCTCAACTGTTAAAATCCTCTCATTGCAGCTTTCCAGGATTCTGAAGATGAAGCAGCTGACACTGACAACGAAAAGGATAACAATAATGAAGACTTTCTCATTTGAAATAATTTACAGATGTTCTGTGACATTTTCTGATATCAGTTTCTGATAGTGACCAAACGTTCAGCATGTGTTTGTGTTCTTTCTTTATCACGATTTTTTTTGCAGCCAATGTAACATTTGAGTTTTATACTGAATATGAACAACTCAATAAGTTTTAGGTTTACACTTTATTTTCCATTACAATTGGCTTCCTTGACCTCGAAAACCTTAGAATTGATGTATCATATTATAAAATAGGTCAAAATATAAAGAAATGAGAGACGTTTATAGCTTTTGGATTTACGCAGCAGCTATCTTGGACGCCATGTTGAATTTCTCAAAGTGCTCAAGGATGCCAGATGGGCATCATTCAGTTTCTGATTCTATGGAACTTTTTCTAACAAAATCAATCAAAACCTGCTTGGGGGTTATTTTTGCAAGGTCTACTTGAAAATCAGGGTTTGGCTGCTAGACTATCCGTACAAATCCGTTTGTAGAGTATGAAACTACTGATGGTATAATAATCATAAGTGAGCTAAAATGAAGAATTCTCTTAAAAACATTTCACCAGAAACAAGAGGTAATGCTAATTCCATTATTCGTTTAACATGATATTCAAAAACTCAAAACATATAATAGGCAAATCATTTTCCCCTAATTACTGGGAAACAAAAAACCGTTTAGTTAAGATTACAAATCAGTTACCTCATATTAACTCCCTTACGTTTAGTTTTACATTCCGATAACCTACGCCCATTCAGTGCAAAAGTTTTCAAAGAACACTGCATGCTACTTGGGTAGATTTTTATAAGATATTATTTTGAAAATCTTACTTCTTTCATCTAAGTCCGCTACTCGTGGCTTTTAGGCTATCTTTAAACGTTAGAGTAATCAAAGATAATCCGGCAATCTTCAGTTTAATATTAATAGGTTGATGAAAACGAATTAATGTTTTAAAATGCCATAATTAATCATATTTGGAAAACCCACCTTTATTGTTACATATAGAATGAACTTGCGTGTCCGTGATATAATTGCGATGTTGAAACACGAGAATTGCGCCGGAGTAAGCCCTTTTAATATGACATTCATATCCAGACTTTTCAAGGAAGCCACCGTAGTGTACAAAACAGCATAAGAAGCTATTTTCAGTTCAACTGGAAATAGCGACCCACTTCCAATGTTTGTTATATGAAGTAAACGATATTGCAACTGCGGTTATCTTATAAAGATAACTTCGACAAGCATGATGCATACAACAAAAAATAAGAGAGTAGGAGTTACCTGCCCAACAGTATTTCTAAATGAAGTCACCCAAACGGCATTTCCATAGTGAAATGTTCGTGTTCCTACAATAATGAATCGATATTCAATTTTGGAAGTTATACACATATCACAAATAAAAGCTTAATATAGATTAACCAGGGGTTATAAAATCTTGAATACATATGCCAATAATTTTTTGTAATTGTGCATTATTGTTGATAATCTTATCGTGACAGTTACAGTATTAAGACAATAGATTTCATTCTTCTGAAAAGCTGATATAGTAAGCAAGACATACAATAGCTTTGCCTTTATTCAGTGCCGCATTGTAGGGGTTGAAAAATAACATTCTACATTATCCGCATGTCCATATTTAATCTAATAATATTTTTTTAAATTAAAAAGTAACCCTCACCACTTTAATTGTTAGTGATATTAGAGAACGGTAGCGAAGATGAAAAGGCTGTTAGGAAAATAATCAGTGAAAATGTCTCCACTGCAGAAGGTGATAAAATAGGCCTCATAATATACCATAAAAATATAAAAACCAGCCAGCTGCTTCTTAAAAACAACCCGGCGCCCACAGAAAAGTCTTTGAAGAAAAGGAGATTATTGACCATGCACCGGACCAGGGACGTCTACGTTATCTCGAGGGACTATCGACACGGTAAAAGAAACAGAAGAAATACAAGAAACCAACCGACTCCATATACCCATATACCGTCACAAGAGAGAGAGAGAGAGAGAGAGAGAGAAAGGAACAAGCGGAGAGAGAAAGAGAGAGCGGAAGGGAGAGAGAGAGAGAGAGAGAGAGAGAGAGGGATAGAGCGAGCGGTTGACATGTCACCTGGACGGCTTATAGTTATAGTACCTGCCTCCTAGGTGGTAGGTACCCCAACCAACACCCAAACCACGCCAAAAACCCCGGACGGACCTAAAAGGTCTCAACGCCCCAGGGACAGATTTCGTTACCATCCAACGACCAATTAAAATCCCTGCTTACCGACCTACCCACCGATTGTACACGCCCTGCCTTTTATAAATACATGTAAAACAGTATCTTGATTCACTTTGTTGTATACTCTCATAGATGACTGCCCGGGTGCTATCGACACGTCAGAGGAAATAAACCTAAGACAACTGAAATCTTTATATGTCCTTAGGAAACCTGATACACCAGCTACATGCTGTTAGGAAAAACTTAATAAGAAAAATTGAGAAGACTATATGAATTAAATGCCGTTGAAACAGCTATAATAATAATTATTATTATTATAATACAAAGAAAACTCATAATCACCTACGTTAATAAAATGGAAAAGTAAATCCACAGTAGTCTGTTTGATTTTGTTATTTAGAATATATAGAATATATAAAGCAAAAAGCTTTGGATGACCAGAAAGGTCCTCCTTGTCAATCTGGCTATAATTACAAAAAGTGACAGCACAAAAACTTTGTTTTTGACTTTTTTACAAAAAGGTTGTCTGTAGATGGGTAGTTGGCTCTTCATGTTATCCCCTCATTCTCTAACGGCATAGCAGCTAATCGCATGCTGATATAATGCAATAGTCGCACGTAGTTTAAATAACGATCACCGCATACATTGGAAGGAGTCAGAAGTAATTTTCAAGAGTAAAGATACAGGTATTAGAAGATTAGTTAAATGAGCAATTATTAAAGAGGTCTCTCTGTGAAAGGCAATAAAGCCCTTACGCAGGAAGATCTTACTCTAAATAAAATAATTTGTTGTCATTTTATAAGAGGTTTTAATAGGGAAAGCTTGCTTAATAATAACACCAGTAATCTAGCCACCTCTGATACTGCCGCTGTCTCATCTTCTTTCATTCAGGTAACGGGGACACACCCAGTGCCCTTTGTTGCAGGCGCCCAAGCCGCTATGAACACCCGACCAACTGATTCAAGAGCCGAACCGCCACTTGGAAGGTCTAGGTGATTAGCTAGTTTGCCGTTGGAGAATGAGGGGATCACAGGAAGAGCCAACTACCCATCTTCAAACAACCTATTTGTAAAAAAAAGTCAAAAATAATAAAAATCTGTGTAGTCACTTTTTGTAATAAGAGCCAGATTGACAAGGAGGACCGTGCTGGTCATCGAAAAAGCTTTGTGCTTTATATATTTTAGATAAAAAAAATAAATGACAAAATCAAACAGACATACTACTGTGGATTTACTTTTCCATTAATAATAATAATAATAATAATAATAATAATAATAATAATAATAATAATAATAATAATAATAAAGAAGGAAACTGAAGGAATGATAACAGCGGCACAAGATCAGGCCCTAAGAACCAGACATGTTCAAAGAACGATAGACGGAAATAACATCTCTCCCATATGTAGGAAGTGCAATACGAAAAATGAAACCATAAACCACATAGCAAGCGAATGTCCGGCACTTGCACAGAACCAATACAAAAAGAGGCATGATTCAGTGGCCAAAGCCCTCCACTGGAGCCTGTGCAAGAAACATCAGCTACCTTGCAGTAATAAGTGGTACGAACACCAACCTGAAGGAGTGATAGAAAACGATCAGGCAAAGATCCTCTGGGACTATGGTATCAGAACAGATACGGTGATACGTGCAAATAGACCAGACGTGACGTTGATTGACAAAATCAAGAAGAAGGTATCACTCATTGATGTCGCAATACCATGGGACACCAGAGTTGGAGAGAAAGAAAGAGAAAAATGGATAAGTATCAAGATCTGAAAATAGAAATAAGAAGGATATGGGATATGCCAGTGGAAATCGTACCCATAATCATAGGAGCACTAGGCACAATCCCAAGATCCCTGAAAAGGAATCTAGAAAAACTAGAGGCTGAAGTAGCTCCAGGACTCATGCAGAAGAGTGTGATCCTAGAAACGGCGCACATAGTAAGGACCTCCTGATGGAACTCAAAATAAATATAAGAAAAACAGAAACGATAGAAGTAAAATATGTAAAACAGCCATAAAATAACATTAGCCGGAGAAAGGATTAATTTCGCTGAATATCAAGAACCAATGGCATTAAATAACTGATTGAAAAAGGCAAATCAAACAATTGCCAGGTTCAGTAACCATGTTACGAAATGGAAACTAAAAGATCTTGTCAGTTCCAGGAAACCCTTTAAGAGGAATATGAGGAGTCAGATTTCAGGAGAGAGTAAAAACTTCTTGCATTGGTTAAATAAAGTAGTGATGTAAAGGAGATGGAGATGGCTTGGATATGGCCATCCTCAGAAAATATAACAAGAAAGGGATGCCATGCCTCTTATTCAACCAGTGTGCAACTCATTACAGTTGATTTACTATTCCATATATAATTCACTACAAAGGCAAACACTGACATTCTTTTTAACATTGACTATTATATTTTTGTCATCTGTTTCTTGAGCATTACGAAAATAACTATGATATTATGTAGTTAACTGCTTTCCTACTTGTCATCATATGGTGGGCATAAGAATACTGCTTTTATTTTGAACTTTGTAATTCTGCAGCAGAAATAGGAACTTTATTTTACTTACGACTTCAGGCTGATGGCAATCGAATATATATTTATAACCAGTAACAAATTTATCGACGCATTCTGCTCATTTCATGTAACAAGAATATTATAACGTTATATAATTATGGGTCGAAAGGATAGAATATAGCACGTATACGCTAATTAAAGGGTTATATCATACTACAAAGATTAAAAACAATTCATAGAATTCTGGTTCAAATTAGCGTTTATGTACGTAGGGGCATTGAATTTCAAATAGATTATACTTACCATAATCGTTTTTTTTTTTTTTTTTTTTTTTTTAGACTATGGTATATATAATATATATATATATATATATATATATATATATTATATATATATATATATATATATGTGTGTATATATATAATATACTATATATATATATATATATAGTATCTATATATATATATATATTAATATATATATATATGATAATATACATATATATATATAGTCATTAATATATATAATATATATATATATATATATATATATATATATGTGTGTGTACATATATATATATATATATATTATATATATATATATATATATATATATATATATATGTATATATATATATAATATATATATATATATATATATATTATATATATTATAGTCTTATATCTAGCTAAACAAGGATATTACTGTGGATCCCTCTATTGATATATATATATTACTATATATTTAATCGATATATATATGTATATTATATATCTATATTATATATATATATATATACATGTCTATTATATATATAATATATATATGAGTTATAATTATATATATATATCTATATAGGTACACAACATGTAATATCTATAAGTGATATCTTATATATATTCTCTATAGATTCTATAGTATCTATAAGTAATCTATATCTCTCATTTCTCTATATGTATCTATATATTATCTATATAATCTATCCATATATAACTATATATAATATTGATTCTATATATCTTATATATATTCTATCATTATTATTATAATCTATATATTATCTCTATTACATATATCTCTATAATACCCATATATAATATAGTACAATAACTCTAATACATAATAATATATATATCATATATATTATATATTATATATATCTATAATATATGTGTGGGTCCATATATATATCATATAATATCTATAATATATATATATATATATGATATATTATATATAAGATATTATATGTATATATATATATATATAAATATATATATATATAACTCTTATCTTATATATATATATCAATAGAGGGATCCACAGTAATATCCTTGTTTATCTAGATATAATATGTTTATACAAAGCTTAAAGCTTTCGTCCCATCCTCCTGTGGACTGATCACTAAGCAAATGAGACATGGTATTGGTGAAGAATTCCAAATAAACATAAACAAACAGGACAAAGAACATTAAAAATGTTAAAAAATTCGAACAAGTCATTGGGTCGTTTGCCTTTCCATAATTCGCTGTGATCTACGAGGCGGGACAAAGCGCGGTCTTCTTCCTGAATGACATCTTGACGGTCGTTAACCAAAAAGGTAGTTTGTAGATTAGGCTCTGGAATGGGCGAAGGATGGTTATTTACATTATCAGATTGAAGGAGGCTGTACACATTTCTGAAGTTCTTTATTCTGGCCTTTTGCAAATTTCTTCACTCAAAAGTAAATTGTTCTGTTAGCCAGTATTCCCCTCAAAAGTGTCATTCAAAGTGATGAGAGCTCCTTCCACAATTCAATCCTAGTGGTCCTATCCGCACTCTTATAAATAACTTTTCCTCCCTTGAAGTCGATGGCATGATCGGAATCCCAAGTATGCTTGGCAATGGCGCTGTAAACGTTGCCCAAACGGCAAGCTGCAACATGTTCACGTTTCCTCTGGTCCAGGGAACGACCGCTTTCACCAATATAGCATTTGTCACAGTTTTTACATCCTATAGCATAGACTCCAACATCGGTGTTTGGTTTTCTGCAACTGTTTTTGATAATTTTCTTTTTAAGAGTATTAGGGTATTGAAAAACTACGCTATACCCGTGTCTTTCTTTTCTAAGATTATTGGAAACTTTTTTCAGGTCATGATTATAAGGAAGGGGAAGGCATTTAAAATTAGCAGTCGAACAGCCGTTCCCTTCATTGG
>NC_061091.1:38022299-38034799 GCF_015104395.2 Macrobrachium nipponense
ACATATTTCCACTTTATATATTATATATATATATTATATATATAATATATATATATACTATATATATATATATATATATATATATATATATATATATATATATATATATGATGTATATATATATATATATATATAGTATATATATATATATATATATATATATACATATCTCCCATATATTATATCTCAAATATAACTCCAAAATAATATATACCTCCAATTATCTCTCCAAAATAATATATCTCAATTATATCTCAATTCTAACTCCAATTCTCTAGAGAATTACTCAATGTTATAGTCAAAAACTATCAAAACTCTCTCCATTTAGCATAATTGCTAAAAAAAAGGCAAAAACTCGGCAAATAAAACTGTCTAGAAAATTCTAGAAAAAATCACCCATGTGCCACAAGTCATTATAACAGAACTCCAAATTCACAGTGTCTTAGCAAAGACTTCTCCATATGCACTACGACATAAGCCACTAGAAAACTTAGCCAAGTTTCCTATCTCTCACAAAGTTGTCACAAATACAACAAGGGTATTGTGCAAGAAAACTCACAATTTCTGGAACACAAATATCCAGAGAAAAAATGTATTGCCATTACGTATGCATTCAAAACGTGCAAAAAATTCTCCCATATATTTCTCTATAGCATCAAATAGCTAAAACACAAACACTTTCTCGAACAATGGCTCTAAGTCATGAACTGAGATATTGAAAAATATTCACACCAACGGGAGAGAAAAAACAAATTCAAATTCGCCCTTGGTAAAAAAAAAAAACTTTTGTCAGCGATGGCTAATTTCTAAAAAAGGAGAAAGTAAAAATCAACAGCCTTGTTCACTATCTCCCGTAACTCACTAGATGTCAAGTAATTATCTGCTGAACACATAAAAAAAGAAAAAACTAAAATAATGTGTTGTTAGTTCCTCCCAAAATAAAAATAAAAAAATTCACCACCCTTGATAGCATTAAAACGCCCACGTATTAGTATATAAAAAATCAGTATCAGAAATATCATTATCACAAAATCACCAAAAAAATTGCTATCATCAAAATCATCAGTATCTGTACAAAAAATATCACCAATGTCAATGCTTGTCCATTCTCCAAGAATTCAGCACAAAACTCAGCAAGAGTTCAACAAGATTCAACACAATTCACCAAGATTCAGCCAGATTCATCAAGATTCAGCAAAACTCATCCCCGTGAATCACTGAAATATTCTCCAAAGTTACAAAAACTCAACAATTAATTAACACAAGACTTCTCCCATTAATTCATCGTAATAATTCTCCTTGAATAATTATCTGTAATAATTATCAACTAATCTCCCATGAAATATCTCAAATCTCTCGTAAAACAATTCTCCCGTAATGATAATTATACTTAAGCAAACCTCCCGTGACACATCTCAAGTATAATAATTATTAATAATAATAATAACTCTCCACAGCAATAATTCTCTTGCAAAAATCTCAAGTAAGGGTGAAATTCAAATAGCATACACTAGTATTGCTGAATCCTATGACATACAATGTCTCCAGATGCAACACCATGACATAACACCATTGCCACACAACACAGATACAACACCAATCATCGGCATTTCAAAGTAATTTCTCCAACACAATAAAAAAAATAATCTGTGTATCCCCCTTATATTTGTGTCTTTCAAGGCACAAGTAAAACATACTCCCATACAATGCATTTCAATTCGCTTTTTATTTCCTTTCTCTTCTCCAAGGGAGAAAAAAAAAATCTCTTTTCTAAAAAAAAATAAAGACTCCACGGGTGTTTCACTTCATCAACTAATCAATCACTGATATCTTAGCATCCATGGTCAAGGCCAAACCCATACCCCAACACAAAGAAAAAAAAGGAGTTCACCCCCAATGAGAAAAAAAAGGTTTCTCCCCCCCTGAGAACAACCCCTCAGTCAAGCAACAGAACAGCCCGAGGCATACACAGTAGTACCACCATCTCCCCTTGAACAGTGTCTGAGGACCCCCTCCCAAGGTATACACTAGTACCCTCCCCTGCACTATCTCTCGAGGGAGGCCAGTGGTACCCTCCATGCACTATCCCCCCGAGGGATGCCAGTACCCTCGCAATGCAACGCGCCTCTCTGCAGAAATGTGCTGAGCCCGTAAAATTGTGGCCGCTGTGTCTCTAAGCCAAGTATGCTTATCTAAGCGCAGTTCACATGCATAGCAAAATACACCCCTATGTTTTGAACAAAGACGAATACATACGTCTATTATAAACACGTGCAAATAAAGAAAATACGTCACCATGGGGCAAAGACAAGAAAAATTGTTGACCTCTTGAACCAATCCCATAACCCTGAAATATTTAAACAAAAACTCTCTCCTTCAAAACAAGTTTTAACACTCACCACTCCTAAATGGGAATAAAAATAACTTGAAATTCTCGTAAAACACGTAAATCTCGTCGGCACAATACAAACGCGATCGGCGAGATGACACCTAGCAACCCTCACTCATGAACTAGACTGAGTTACTTGTCTCACGGCTCACGCCCTGAAGAATCTCGGTACGAGCAAATTTGATGACCCTAATAGAAATTTCTTTCCTCATCCCCCCATCCCACGGACGGATATTTTCTCTACCCCTTTTCACTTAGCAACCGAGATCTAACAATTTAACAATTTTCCACAAATCAACCCACAAAGCTTTGTCATTCGAAAACTATCGCTAAGCCACAACCCCTTTTATTTTCTAACTGGCCACCCATATCTCTACATTGGCGTTCCTAGGCATAGAAAAGAAAGAAAACTTTTATACCCCCTCTTAACCGCCTGCCACCACTGTAAATGGGGGGATTCTTCCCCCATTATTCATAAGGTAAGCGTGACACGAAACGGAAGGCAAACCACACACAACATTACACACACAGCTTCTCTCTCTCTCTCTCGGCAATCCCTCTCTCTCTCTCTCTCTCCACCTCTTTCCTCTCCATTCTAACAGGTAATGAAAATGAGAGAGTTGCATCATAACATTAACGTTTATTAACAACTAATAAATAAATCAATCAATCAAGTAATCCAGTCTTACAGACTAACTCAAAAAACCCCGTAAATGTAACATGTCTGGTCACCAAAAAAAGTCTACACCCCTCTGGGAATTCTTTGTCCCCCGGCATTCCAGAACCGTCTGTTTCAAAGATACAGAACACATCCCGTAAGTACACACAGATTGACAGACAGAGGTTTAAATATTGGATATCATCACAAAATGTCAAACAGATAACAAGCCACTCTTTGGCTAAAGCACTTCAACACTTACCCAAAAACAACCGGACACTTAAAACACTGTTAATAAAAAAACTCCCGGCGAATGCCACGGCATCTTGCTGTGACTTGAAGCCCTCTCAAAATCCCCCCATAGGCTTGGGTATGACACTTTTAACAGAAAGAGGCACACACGCACATACGAACACACAGTTCGATAGCGCCTCGCAGTTCTAGCTGCATCCAGTTTCACAAAGGCACTTTGAGAAGAGTTCATAAACTGTCATGCATTGACTTGTTGAACTAAGCATTTTTATCTCACGCCATCCCTAGAATCTCATTGTCAGCTACTCTCAGGTCGCCGCTCCTGCACTGTTCTCCACATTCCATAGGTCACAGGGAACACATGGACAATATATTATTAATCAAAAACCCTAGGCCTTACAATATATATATATATATATATATATATAATATATATATATATATATATATATATATATATATATATATATATATATATGATATATATATAAAAGTGGAAATATGTCGATAGCGTTTGACGTGAGAGAGGAATGGAATGAGAACTGACTAGAAAAGCTTACGCCATCATAATATATCCGGCTGCAATGGTGAGATCGCGAGCGCGCAATTGACCTGGATTAAGTCGAAATATATGATCGTGACGTCAGAAAAATGCAGTTACGTGAGTACATCAGTGGGCGCGCTAAATAGGACGTGTACATGAGCAATGGGAAATCACATGTACATCGGAACCGAGACTAGACTAGCTGCGTGCATACGTACGTCCATTAGCATGTGTAAGAGCATACCTCTGTTAGAGCAAATGAATGGAATAAAATCTCTAGTGTGGTAATTTATGGGCAATTATACGGCAGACGTTCAGTGCGAAACAAGGCCTGAACAAGGCTCTTGCAGATCTATCAGATAAGGAAAATTAGAAGAGAAAAAGAAGTTGAAACTTTGAACAGTGACATTTATTTCAGAGGTTCTGAAAGGGGAAGTGCGGTGCGACACTTAACATGATTGAAGAACTTTAACATTTCATTATCTGATAAGTTGTGGTCTCTTTTTCAGATGGATTCGGAATATTATTATCTAAAATGAATTCGCTAGACATATTTTTGAGAAAGACTGATGGGGTTATTTGACAGAGAGGATAACTGGTGTCAGCTTTATTCAATATGATTATGCAAAACAGTAATGGCATCTGATGGTTTTGGGATATGAGATTCATTCTCTTTCATTTTCATGTTAGTCATTTTGGGGAAAATAAAGAACATAGATTCAATTAATAATTCCAGCTAAGCAGAGAGGATAGATAATGTGAGCATTGCAGGTAGGTCACGCTTACCAGTTAGGAATTCTCTCCTTTTTTAGTTAAACAGAGTCACTTTGACCACGTGAAAGATTTGTGACAGTCGGGAAAGGCAATCAATCCTATGAATTACACTTCTGGAGAGACTGGGGATTACATAGGAGTCAGGGGCAAGTAGACGTTATAAGAAAGGGATCATATTTAGGTATCTTTGTCAACTGTAACTCTACCGTTGATGAGTTAATTTAAGTCAGCAAAAATCCGTTCATCACAGAACACAGCCCCCCAAGGCAGTGAGGTTGAAAAGGGTGTGTCATTATGATGTGTGTTGTAAATGTGGAGGGAATTATGGTGTACTAATTATGGCGGGGCTATGTTTCGGTGATTATCAGTGTAATAATTACGCACGGTCAGAAATGTAATCAAATATATACAAGCTAATGTGGGAGCAGACGACTGCAACGTGTTTATATGCTGGGGTTGCACATTCACGTATCACGACGGCGTATGCCCACGTATGTGGATCGTGGGCATCATCGCGTTGAAATAACCTTGAACAGCTGGTAAACAGGACATGGGCTAACGTAGTAAAGCCAACACCGTAAATTGCCGCAAATGTATGCGCAAAGAAAGTAAGGTCGGACGTCTACCTGGAACTTACGCCGATAGTGTAATATTCTGTGTATGTCAACTTCATGTTGTTACCACGCCCACCTTTGTGGGGCTGTAGGGTACAAAATGGCCGGCCTGTAAACAGAGCATACTGTAAAGTGATGGAATATGTATGAGAGAATGTAAAAATATTACTTTCTGAAAATCGAGATTGTAAATTCTCTTTGTTAGAATTCTGCATGTGTTGTAAAATATTGTATATTTTCAAAAAATAAAAAAAATTAAGTCAGACTTTATAATATACATACCATTGGCAGTCCCAACATCTTGGGCTTCTTCTGACGGACGATATTGGGCTTGAGGAAGTAGAATATGTTCAATATCCACATCTCCCTGTCCATCAGTTGTCTTCCGTGTCGCTGTCATCACTGTATCTCATCCAACTCCGACTCCTGTAGATGGAAGATGACATTTCCTCGACCTGAGTGTCTACAGGAGTGGCTGTAGGAGTCTTCTCCGGGCCGACAGAAGGTTCTGCAAGAAGATGTGACACATTGATGGTCCCTTCTTGGTCGTTTAAAGGTTTGGCATCTTGAAGGGCGTTGTGGAAAGTACTTGGAGGAAACTGCTGGTCTCGGGAGACGGAAACAACAGCTGACCTGAGGGTTGTTGTTGTTGTTGTATTAAGCCAACACTTCTTGTTGGCACGGGCCTTTCCCTTGTATGTTTTATACCATGCTACAGCGTTGCCACGACGTACAGGGTTGTAAATGTGTGAATCGGTTTCCCCGTAGGCTACAGCGCAATTAGGAGGCCCACATGCTTTGCGGCAGAAAGAAAATAACGGCGAACAATGCAGGTGACCCTAGCGCCTACCCTGCAGTAGTCATCGTGGGTCCCATGTGCAATGCCTGGAGCTACATCAGGTGGCATTTGGGGTGACCACCCACGACTTGTTTTGAACATTTCAAAACTGGAGCGGTATCATGTATTAACGTAATTGGCATTACTTTTGCTTTATTTTTATCTCAGTCTTGTTACTGCTTTATGTTATATTTTGTTTTATGTAAAATTAGCGTAAGGAAATTAGTTTTTAAGGTTTTAGTTTTAAGCTTTACTTTGGTCTCGGCTGAGCGTCAAGCGAACTGCTTGTTAAACCTCCTCCCCGCTCGTTAAATGATTATGAGCATCTTATTAATGCTAGTTTCTTTTCTTTTTGTTTATCTTTCGAGTGGTTGGTGAAAAGGACACCAGTGATGATATAGGAGGTGCGCGAGTCTTTCCCGAGGAACAGTTCAGGCTTGCTATTCTCCCTGCATGGTTGTGCAGCTGGCATATTTTTCTTTATCGCCCTTCGAAGGATTTGTCACCGTCAGTGTTGGAGGCGCAAGGGCATTTCTGCCATCTGCGGTGACTTTCCCCCTTACAGTGTGTACTTTCCCTCGGGCTCTGAATATCGGCGCTGGATCCCGACAGAGTGGACGTGGGAGGGACATCACTGTGTTTTTCTACGACGTCCTTCTGAGCTGCAGCGGTGGGGGCATTGAGGCCCGTGAAGGTGCAAGTAGGGCGGTTGCTACCAGGTAGGGAATTTTCCTTGTATTTTTGGTTGGGAGCACGACAGACTCCTTCCCCATGGTATTGGTGACCTGTGCAGCTGCATGCCCTTTGGATAGCTGAGTATTGGCCTGGTACGTGGCATTGTCCCAGTGAATGTAAGAGATCACGGCTCCCCTGTATTTCGGCCTTCAGCAAGGCGACTGTTTAGCCTGAATCGTTTGGGCATCCATTCATCCCTTATTCAGTGTGAGGAGCTATTCCCGAGTATTTTTTTGGTTTGTTATTCTCGTATAGTGAGTCTTTCGAGATTGTTGGCATTTCTTTGGCTGCTTTATTTAGTATTGTTATTGTAACTATTAACTGAGCTGGTGTTTAGGCCCTCGCAGCCTGATTTATTTCATTTAGTTATTTTTGACTGAGTTGACCTTCAAAGGTTAGTGTACATTTATATTTATATATGTATATATGCCAGTCTTTGTGTATATCTTGTCATGAGTGATGCAGTAATTTTCGATATTTCTTGTGGATATTATCTATTAAGATGTTTGATGCTTGTTATATTTAAGATTTAGTTTATAATTGTAGGTAGGAGAATTAAGTTTTCCCCCTGTTGGTCTCTTACTTCTTTCCTCTCTGCTTAGTTATAGGTATTGGTTTATATTTATGTTGGTGTTGGGCCCATTTTGCTAATTTATGCAGTATATTTCTCAATATTTTCTGTCCAGGGTTTAGTGTTAGTGATTAGGAACTCCTACGGGAGTAGTAAGGACTAAGTTGTGTCCTGCATAGTCCACAAGGCTGACTTTATTATTCTTTTGCTTTGTTTGTTAATAAATATTGTTGAGTTTTCCCGTGTGTTTTTGTCTCCACTGACTGAATTTATCTGGATACTTGGTAAGATCACTGTCCTCTCTATTCTTGTGCAAAAGAACTTGCACCCCGGCCCAACAAGGGTCGTAACAAGCGGGCTAAGGCACCTTAGTGGGTGGAGCTTAGAGCCCGGACGACCCATCTCCGTATGTCTACGATTTTGAGTATGTTTTACGTTACATTTACAATTTACTGACGTAAGCTGTGGCCAACTACCAATTTCCGCTCATGTGTGGGCGTGCGTGCGTTGATATGTGAATGTGTAACCTTAGCATTAATGTGCCGTTCCTTAGTGAAGACGCAAGTGTTCAATATTTCCTTTTATTTTATTTAAGTCAACAATTTGCTAAAGTGTATTTAATTTTATTTCTTTGTTGATTAAATGAACAGTAGTGATTTACTCTTAACTGCAATGCAAAGGAATATACAGCATAACATGTTTCATTTTTGGTATGTGAGAGTGTTTGAGAGGGTGGCAGAGAGGGCTGGTCAGGGGACAGCAAAAATTCAGCAAATACCAAGGTAGAATAAAAGGTCTATCTCTCATTTTCTTTCTTTTTCCCAGCTTCTCGTTTTCTGTTGGAGTGCAATGCCACAGATTTGATTATCTGATAACCTTGAAACACTTATGGGGACCTTCTCCCGCAGACTCGAGAAATATTTACTTGGAAAATATTGGTGTGTTGGGAACTAGCATATCCATTTATCTCTTTTTGGGATGGTGATTGTTACATTTTCCTTTTTGTGTTGGTGATTTGTGAGGGAACTGGATAAACATTATTGATGCTATTGGGGTCGGGGCAAATACTAAACATTAAGGAAGACAAAATGATGGATGCAAGCAATGGAGATCATTGGTGCACAAGGTCACTAATATTACGGCTGGGGTCCGTCCTTTTCAGGGCATTGTTGATGGCTTTCTTCCCCAGCCGCTACAAATTTTTATTGAGTGAATAACTATTTGAATGCCAAGGGAATTAAAATTGATGCAGAGGTGTTTACAGAGGCAAAAGCCTTGTTGGATTTCAATAAAGGCAATATGGCACATCTATGCCGTAGCTTCTAATACACAAGATGCCTGTCATGGAGCAAATTACAAGCATTTCTGAGGGCAGCCTATGGAACAAAGGAACATGGAGATATAGCAAGAGACCTAAGAGGTTTCTACAAGATTAGGAAAGGCCAAAGGACTGTGGTAGAGCATAGCTCTCAACGTTTTGACTCAGTGGGAGAATGGATACAGAAATTAAAAAATTCCACATGGGTAAATGGGAATAATATCTCACTTAACAACCTTCAGAAAATAGTTCATTTTTCCCAGCTTCTAAATAACATCCCTGACACCATTGTAGATAGCTTTGATGAAAAGATGTTCAATCAGCTGAGGAACTGATTTATTCCCAAATTCAGAAAGAAATGTCCAAATGTCCCGCAGTGGATAGAATTTTTAATGGGACCAGTCCAAGAAATGCAACACAAAGGGATTAAAATTTTCCTTCTCCCCGTTTGTGTGCAAAAGTAGAATATAAAAGAGGATCCATTGATCAAGGGCAACAGGTACGATGTTTCAATTGTAATTAAACCAGGGCACACAAAGAAAGTATGTAGAGTCAAATATTGTGGAATATGCAAAAGTGCAGATCACTTTTGACAGTTCTGTCCTTCTCAGAAACGGAGGGATACAAGACCCATACTTCAGAAATCCGGGAGTTATAATATGAGAACTTCCCAAGCATGTGACTCAAACGGGCAAAGAGATTGGCGAAATTTTTGGAAAGCTCATCAAAAACAAGGAAAAGCTGATTTATACATGTCATTGCTGTCTTGTGGGGGACGCCCCAGAGCCCGGGTCAATTGTAAATGGATTTGTGGGAAATATTAAGATCACAATTTTCATTGACATGGGAGCCCCTGCAAATCTCATGGACAATAATTCGTATCAGTCCATGTTCTCTCAGTACCCTTTGAAACCCTCAACGGAGACTATGTGTGATGTGCAAGCCCATAGATTTAAATACCTTAGGTTTCATAAGAGTACGGTTTCCTCTGGGTGACAGAGTATTGATAAAACCATTTTTGGTGATAAAAGGGGTTGCGTTGGGCAACAGACTTGCTGGATATTCCTGCATGTAGGACACACATAATATCGGTCCATACAGGTGTTAGTGGCATAACAGTTGGAGTACCAGGTGTTTTTATTCCATATGTGAGCGTACATGGAAGCAAGGATACTGGCAGTGAAATTGGTGATCATATTGGTGATATTTGAAATACTGGCGGTGATACTGTTGATTATACCGGGGATATTGGTGATCACGGTATTGTTAACAGGGACATTGGTGATCATGGCAGTGTTAATGGGGACAGTTGTGATTACCAGAGTGGTAATAGGTATATAATGGGGATACTGTGATAATTTCGATGGCATTAACAATGGTGGTATGAGAAATAACAGTGGTGATACTGTTACAAACATTGTGATAATTGTGAATGGAATGGAAAATAACTTTATAAATAAGGGTAATATTTATGTGGATATGGAACTTGAGGGACTATGTATAATAACCACAAATATAAAGGTGTTTCATCAGAGCATGTTACTTTAAATCCAGGTACAATGACCATGGTGAAAGTCAGACTGAAGGAAGTGAAAAGCCCAAACAGGCATGTATAATTGAGGGTAGCCAAAAAATTAAAAGGGGTCTTCACAACAGTATCTGTGAACAAGGTATCAAATACAGGGGATTGCTGGATAGAATTGTTGAATTGTAATGATACGTTTATGAAAGAAATATCAGGAGAATACATATGATTGGAGTAGTGATAGTTGTTAAGCAGCTATTGTAGAGGGGAAAACTGAATTTTCAAAGGCAGAGATGCAAATAAGGAAGAAAATCTTTAGGGATCACTTAGCTAATGGAGACTACAAGCAGCATTTGGAGGCTGTAAGCAAGGTTTTGGCTGATTTGGGGATATTGTGGCTTTAAAAGGGGATAACTTAGGACTGACTAAAGTGTTAAAACAAAAGGTGAATCTAGAAGAAGGGAGAAAACCCATCTTTATCCCTGCATACCACATGTCCTACAAAATCAGAGAACAAGTGGAGAAAGAGGTCAGTAAATGGAAAGAGGAAGGAATTATTAGACCCAGTGCATCCCTGTACAACTTTCCCTTCTTGGCGGTACCTAAGAAGGACGGCTCTATCTGGGTATGCATAGAATTCCGCCATCTTAACGAAAAGACAATTCCTGATCGTTATCTGGTCACGTGCATATCAGACCTTTTTGTAGAAATTGGGCGAAGTAAAATATATTCTCCAATAGACCTTATGCAGGGATTTTTGCAGGTTCCTCCTAGTGAAGAGAGCCACATTATGACTGCCTTCTTGGTGACCAAGGGAAATTTTGAGTTTACGCGGATACCTTTCGGTTTGTCAGGTAGTCCCATGATTTTTACAAGTTTGGTGAACACAGATTTGCACGGTCTACTGGGCAAAAATGTCTTTTGTGTACATGGAAGACATATTAATTGCAACAGACTCGATCGAGCATCACATGGAAGTGCTCAAGGAAGTTCTTAGGAGACTTAGACTAGCGGGTTTGAATATTAACTAAGTGTGATTTTTTAAAAAAGGAAATTACATATTACATATTTAGATCATGTCATATCTAAAGAGCAAGTTAGAGTAAATGACGATAAAGTCAAAGCAATAGCAGATTTTCCTGTTCCTAAGACAAAGAAGTAAATTAGGTCATTCCTGGGGATGGCATTGTTCTTCCGCCGATTCGAGAAAGGGTTTTTTAACATAGCATCTCCTTTAACAGGTGTGTTACGGGAAGATATTCAATTTTATTGGGGAGAACCGCAACAAGTAGCTTTTCAGAAAGTTAAAGGCTCATTAATGAATCCCCCAGTTCTAAAATTTCCAGATTTCAGCAAACCTTTCACACTAGTGACTGATGCCAGTCAGGAGAATATAGGTGTTTGCCTTATGCAAACATTTGAAAGGAAATTTCATCCAATAGGTTATTATAGTAGGAAATGTAAGACAAAAGGGCAGCAATGAAAGATTAATGGTTACCGTAGATAAGGAAGCCTTTGCAATAGTATCAAGCTTAGCTCATTTCAAAATGTTGCTAATGGGGAATAAAGTTCTTACAGACCACAAGCCATTATTGGATCGTTTTAATAACCAGATCTATCGCCCAAAAGAGCACGATGGTTCCTAACTATCAGAGATTTCATTGCGAAGCTCAAATACACAGAGAGCAAGCACAACATGATTGCATATGCTCTTACTAAAAGTTTTTATGATATGGAAGGATTTCAAGTTGGGGTGGTCGCTAGTGATTTTATACAGTAGGATATCAGTCTCAGAGTATAGGCAAGATGAGGATAAAATTTTGGTAGACTTAAAAGCGTTCCTCAGAGGTGAATTAGTTAGGAGAGGTTATAAGTTACCTTTTTCAGGTTTAGAATAAGAGGCTATTCTGTTAGTAAGAAAAATTAAATATAAATTAAGGACAAGCGAAAGTGAAGGGGACACGACTCAGATCGTGATTCCGAAAGTCCTAATTCTAGTGGGTTTAGATACAGTGCATTGCAAGTTTGGTAGTCCGCATTTAGTGGGAGAAAAGACATAACGAGATGCACAACAAGTGTATTTGGAAGAATATGTGGACGGATGTGGATAATTTTGTGAAAAAGTGTATAGTGTGTAACGCTTGCAACCCGCAAGAGTATCTTCTTCCAAATTAGGTTCAAATCCGAAACTAAGCAGACTTTTTCATTGGATATCATGGATATCTTGATGAATGTTTGTGAATCAGGGTATGGCGACTAGTATTTATCTGTAGTAGTAGATG
>NC_061091.1:38049799-38059799 GCF_015104395.2 Macrobrachium nipponense
GTCTACCCATCTGTCTATCAGCGGATCTCTCTATCTCTTATTTCTCTTTTTATACCTACTTTATTTTCCTACCCAGCATTACATCACTTGGCCACCACCACACATTGCCCTTAGTGTCCTATCTAAGCATAGGCAATAACAATGGACATGAAAATAAATAAATTGACAACAATTGGACAATTCTAAAAAAAAATCTTTCCCAATAGTAGTGAAAAAAATATAAGAATGTCAAAGTACTATCAAGTAAAAAATTAAGCACATCTAATTATTAAGTATAAAAAGTTATTATCAAGTAAAAATAATAAGCATATCAAATTATAAGCATATCAAATTATTAAGCATATCAAACAATAAGTTTATCAAATTATTACAATTATTATCAAGTAAAATAATAATGTTAACATCAAATGTCAATCATTGTTCATTCCTTTTAATTTCTGTCAGTATCCCCTTTATTTTATTAATAACTAATTTCGTTATTATTTAAAATTTTCAAGTTTCTTTAGTTCTAATTGAGACAATCTGAATTCTTGTATCTTATATAATTAACTTTTTTATGGCACTGTTTGTTGAATTCATGTCTTAAAAACATTAGGTTCATAATACAAATGGTTGACTAGTATCTGTTGACATGATGTAAAAGATTGAACATTTTAAAACCTTATCTCTGTTGTAACATTATTACATTTAATTTTAGCTACAACACTATTTAGTGAAAACCAAAATTTCTTGATCAACTATCAGTGCTTCAAATGTTTTATCATAGTCTGTGATTGTACATGCATCATTTTCTTGAATTTGATTCATCACAACGTCTTGGATACATGGATATGTATCTGTATTTTCATATAGACCATTAATGTTACACATATATTGTTTTATTTTTGCAGAGTACACTCATTAAATTGTTTGTCAGTTAGAAATGACAATAGTAGAGCGTGTTCTTCTAATGGAAAATGTTTAATATCACCTTTTGTGATGATTATTTGATTGTTAATTATCATTAAATATTTTTTCAAATACACAAAATTTAATGTCTTCTAACTCTTTAGGAGTGATTAATGCTGGGCTCAAAATACCTTTATTAGCAAGCAGAATGGCATTTAGTGTATTCTTATGTTCCTGTAATATCATTTCACTTTCTAGAGCAAATTTATTTAAAAACTGTATATTTTCCAATTTGTTTTGTTCTTTTGTTACATTCTGATGATTTGATTTATAAAAATTTCCAGTTTTTGTTTTTTGTAGGCAATCTGATTGTGTGAGGTAATCACTTTATTTATCACTGTGTCTCTTGCTGCTGCCCATTGTTCCAGTGTGTCTATTCTTTCTTTTCCATGTTCTACATTTGCTTCAGTAGCAACTCCAAAAAATGTGTTCAAAGCAATTCCAATGAAAGGTAAGAGGGACCTCTTTGACCTCTTGTTCACTGTATTTTCTATGTCTTTGTTTAATTTTTCTAACAAATATATAACACTATTATTATCACCCTTTTGTATTATTGACTTTTTACCATTTTGAATTTTGCTAAAAGTTTCTTCACTATTTAACACTGCTGTTAGGTCAATTGAAGTGATTCCTAAGTATCTGATCATTGAGGCTATTCCGTGTCTTTTTAACAATTATCGTTTTATCTCCACCTCGGAAGAGACGATTCCAATTATAACTAGGATTACGATGAACAACAATTTGGATTTCTAAGAATAGACTTTTATCAGATTCTCTTTATACATGTTCACTAAGTGTTTTATACATACAATATGTTCAGCCCAACACCAATCTAACATTTCATTAATTTTACATATTTTCCTATAAATCTAACTCCGTCGGTTTCGGATATTATATCCCTTTTTTACCATCAACTCATTATCTTCAACAGCTTTCTCTTGTCTTATGTTATCGATAAATTCAGTGGATCATGGGTCTGCTTCTATGACTTTCATTAATTACTCTACGTTTGTTTAATTTCAGCAATTCTATAACTATATATGGTTCAGTAAACGTAGGTGAAATATTTACATTTGGTCCTTCTTGAGTGTGATTTTGTATGTATTTGTGAACCCACTGTAATGTCTGGTTTGATGGCCTTATTATTATAATATTTGGCATGAGTCTCATGGACCTCTTTTAGTTAGCCCTTGTTGTCATGATTGTCTCGTAAGTATGGCTGTTTTTCAATGCAACATAATCATCATAGTTATAAGTATGTCTGGGTGGTGTTGCATCATCTAGGAATGTGTTCGATAGTCTGTTTTGATAACCATATTTGCAAATAAGGTGGAGGTTCTCCTAGTGTCTCATTTACAGTATTATTCAACGTGAATCGTACGTCTTCCAATGCTAAGTCCCAATCTTCTATTTGTGGACTTACTAAAGTTTGCAGTGTATATATCCTTCATTTTACGATTAGCTCTTTCTACTTCTCCTTTAGAACTTGGTTTATAAGCGGTTATTTGATATTTATATATTTCATAAAATTCATACATTTTTTTCTAAAAGATCACTAGTAAATTCAGCAGTATTATCAGAAAGAAGTTCCTGTGGGCATGAATGTTTTGTGATAATTCTAGATTTAAATGCTTCTGCCACTGTACCTGCATCTCCGTTCCTTACCGGTATTATTTTTACATATCTTGTTAGATAGTCTAAGAAGGCTAATATTTGCTTATTTCCTCTAATAGTACTGGGAAATGGACCTAAATAGCCCATAGTTACTACTTGAAATGGATTTAATTCTGATGGGTATTTTTCAAGTGGAGCTTTAAGATTTACGTTACCCTTATGTTGATTACAATCTATACAGTTTTGTACAAGGTTTTTGGCATCTTTCACTACAATTTGGCCAAAAATAATTTCTGGTTATGATTCTTGTCGTCTTTTTACTTCCTGGATGTCCTGCTAACTTATAATAGTGTGTTAGTTCTAAAACATCTTTGCTTAGTGATTTTGGAATACATTGTCGAGAACAACCATTTTTCTCTGTGGGCCTTTTATACAACAATCCATTTATTATTTGAAAGTTAGGTTTTAAGGATTCATCTAGTAATAACTGTCCTACTTTCTTGTTGTATTTTTACTCTTTCTAAATCTAAATCTATTACTTGACAACTAAAACAGAAAGTATTAGTTGTAATACATTTTTCTGTTTCCTCTTGAGACCTGGATAATTCATCTGCCAAAGTTAAATTTTCCTGAAATATATCTGAATTGTGGGGAAATTCTAATACGCTAATGGACCATCTATTAAATTTCATGTTTTGTGAAGGCTCTCATTTTAAACAAGTGACAAATGGTTTATCATCTTTAGACCCCAAATATAGAGCTAATCACACACACTCTCTCTCTATGGTACTACAATGATCTTTCTGCTTGGTTTAAAATAACATACTGCTCTCATCCTAGTTTTGGCTTTTTGTAACAATACAGCTCCTAACCCTATACTTGAGGCATCACAAGCCAAATATAGTCTTTGGAAAAATCTGGATATACTAAAACATTGTTCCTGGTCCTGGTCATTTTGCTCTTTAGCGTTTGAAGGGCTGTTTCTTGTTCATGTTACCATTATATCTAATATACTTTTTGGTTAGTTCTGTCAAAAGTTTGGCCATAGTAGGAAAACCTTTTATAAAAGGTCTGTTATAACCTTTTATACCTAGGATCCTTCTTATTGCTTTTAAATTAGCGGGAGCTGCATTCCCAATCCGTCTTCACTAATTGCATAACCCAAATATTCCAATGATTTCTTCATGAATTGACATTTCTTTATTCTTAATTTTAGTCCTGCAATTCTTTATCTTTATATGGCCGTTTTTAATGTTCTGAGATGGCTTTCTAAGTCTTTGCTAAAAATTATAACATCGTCCAAGTATATTGCGACATTTTTTATATCTCCTAGAATTTGTAACATTAGTCTGACAATAGGTAATGGAGCTGATGTGAGTCCAAATGGCATTACTTTAAACTTTAAATGTTCTATATGTGTGCGGGAGGCTGTGAATTGTTTTGATTCTTTATCGAGAGGAACTTGCCAATACCCTCTGAGCAAATCTAAGGATGAAATATTTTGGCCCCTCCTAATTGAGCTAACATATTTTGAATTACGGCATAAGCATTCGATCTGGAAGTGTATTAGAATTTAACTTCCTATAATCTATTACAAGTCTGCAACTGCCATCCTTCTTTGGAACAAATAATAATGGATACTATAACTATAACTAGACGATTTCACTGTACTGGAGTGACTTGTTGAGCCCCATCTACAGCTTCTTACATCTTGTTCGGGTTGCCCCAGGTCCCTAAGTGGAGATTTAGGGGGAATTACTACTCCATCTCTTTTCCTTTTCTCTATCAAATTGTCAACTATGGGTCTCTGGCTTATTGGCAATCTGTAATTAGGAACAAAAAATTGTTTGGCTCTATCGTCTAACAAAATTCTATGCTGTAGAACATTTTGTTCTTTCTAGTTTAACTCCTTCTGAAGCTATTACATCTATGTATTTCTCTAGCACCTGAATTAACTTGTTTCTGTTTTCTGAAAATTCTGTTTTATTCACTTCCTGATTTATTTAAGAGTTTTGGCCATTTATAGAGAAAATTGGTTTTTCTTCTACTGTTATTAAAGGATTGTTAATACGAATTCATATGCAAAAGACAATGCCTACGTATAGTGTCAGTCTGTTATCTGAATAGTTTTGGACATAAACTTCACAATTATCACCATTCATGTGGACTAGTGAATTATCCATTCTGACAAAGTCTGGCAATTCTTCATTCAACAATAGAATATCTTTATCTTCTACATTTTCTTTTGATAGCAAATAAATTTTGGTTAAACATATTGGATACAAAGTTACTCCTCTAAGTATAAATTGTACTTTATTATCATTAACTGTGTTAGCACAACATATCATACTTCTTCGATGACTGAAAAATACCCAAGTTCTGTATCTCCAGTGGTTTCTTCTGTTACTTCTGTTATACTCTTTATATCTGACTTATTTATTTTATTTATGAGCAATACTTCATTTACCCTTCACTTACCCTTCACTTTCACAATTCATTTCTACATTACTATAGTTATAGGCTACTGCATTACTATAGTTATAGGCGCCTTGATTTTCGTTAGAATCAGTGTTTTGGTCATCACAATTATTTATATCTGAGCAATAATTTATATATGAGCAATTATTTATATCTGAGTAATTATTTACATCTGAGTATATATCATCTGTAATTGTACATTTCAACAATTCTGTATTCTCTAATTGGGGGAATTCCTCTTTTTTATCTGTTTCTATTCTATCTTGCTTATTCTTGTTATTTATCTGCTCTTCCCGTTTGTTTTTCTCGCTTGTAGACAATGTCTCACACAAATTGATCAGATTTGGGTGAGACTTTTCTTCGTCAAGCGTAAAACATACACTCTTCTGATTATCCTGTTCTAGGCTAATCTTTCTTTCACTACTATCTAATATTATTCCACATCTCATTAAATTAAATGAGAACAATAATTGTGTGGGTAACATTTTTTCTTCTAAAACTATACAACTTTCAATAAATCTGTGTGACAAAATATCTATTTCGAGTTTCTGCAATGCCTAAATATCTGGTTAAAATTATTTTATCAATTATATTTACAGTACTACCTGAATCAATGAGTACAGTACATCTCTCTCTATTTCATTTGTTCTTCTGTCATGGAAAATACTACTTCTTTGCTACGTAAATAAAAAAATGCGGATGAACCTTCATATGCCATTGTAACGGTTTCTCCTTTTTCTCTTTTGTCAACCGGAAGGGATTAAATTTCCTTTCTCCATAAAGGGGTTAATTGTCACTGACTTGATGACTTATTTGTATTTGGGTAACTGTTATTATTATTGATATTCTCCCTATTGGCTTCCATAGTATTGAACCATCGGTTTTTTGTTAAACTCCCTACCTTTCTGCAAACTGCACAGATTCTAGGTTTTCTGCATTCGTTAGTGAAATGATTGGTATACCCACAGTTTTCACATGTTGTTTTTTGTCTAGCTCCTTGAGCTTCATTGTTCGCTGGCTTCGAATTATTTGTGTTTGAATATTGACGGGTTTACCATTCCTTGATTGATTCTATCTTCCTTTCTGGTTTGGATTCCATTTGTTTCTATTATTTTGTGCATATTTCCCTTGAAAGAAAGTTTGTCTATTCCCTAATTGTCTGGAATTATCATTATACCTGTTCCTTCTTTTACATGAATCATTTATCTTTCTGCCTTTTTTTCATTTTCATTTTGATTTTCTGCTATCCCTACAAATTCCTTAGAAAAGTCTATCTTTTTACTTTGGATTTCTTGTTTCATTGATATTAATGCTGTAAGGTATTATTCGTTGGATCAATTTTAAATTTCTTGAAAGCCTTCTTTTCTTTTTCTCTAAGTGCATTGTACATGGTTCCAAATGACAAATAATTCAAAACACGTCTTAAGTAAATTAATCATCTTCATCATCACTGAATTCATCCTTATTTCCTATAGTGATACTAGTTTTCTTAAAATTTTCTCTTACCTTATGTATCGATTCTTCAACATCTGTATGATGATTTGCTATTGACTCTCTATCAAAATGTTGTTAAGGATTTGTTAATATTATATAATGCATCATATTGACTTACTGGTTCCCATATTGATAAACAAATTCGTTTAAATATGTATGTGGTTATTTTGCTGAATCTAACTGAATTCGAAGTGCTATGTGCATAGCCTCTTTGTGAACTAACCTGAAGCAAGGTTTCGTTAATTTTAACTCTCTCATTTGTTATTCCCCCTGTAAATATGTGACCGTCTGCATCAGCTGGCCACTTTTTTACAGAGTATGGTTCGAGTCTATTTTTGTCAGGATTTGAAACGAGTGGCTTTTGTAATGATCGCTGCTTGCGCCATTGTTCTAAATTGAAATATGTTAGTATATTATTATTATTATTATTATTATTATTATTATTATTATTATTATTATTATTATTATTAGCATTTGTGTTAGTAGTAATAGTATATTCTTGAGTTGATGTTATTCGTGAATTCGGCACTGTCTGGTGTCGGTCGTAAATGGTTTGATTAGAAAGGCACCATGAAGTTTTTCTTACTTCATTTACACTAATAAAAAATATACATTATTAATAAACAAGTCTTAGTTTGTCTTGAGAGTAGAAGCGAAGTCTTGATATTTGAACCTTACCGTCTGGGTGCACTGTTCCTTATCTGCTTTCTCTGTTTTCTCTGCTTCTCAGTATAGACATACTCCAATAGATATCTCCTCCTAAAAGTGGGAAGGTCTTTTTCTGTTGCTGCCTTCTGATCTTCTTCATTGGCTGATCACGTCCATTGTACCACCTGTTAGGGCGGTAATTAATTTTCACCACCTCTTTCGCTGGTGCGTAACTAATGATGTTACTGTAAATGTCCTGGTTCCAGTAGGAGTTGAAAGGTTATTTCAATAAAGCATCGAATGCATTTATTTAGTGGCCGCCAGTTCGATAAACACTTCACTTGTTTGGGTTATTACGAGAAACACTCACGGTGCAATTCTCTCTCTATCCATGTCTATCCATCTGTCAATAAGTGGATTTTCTCTCTCTCTCTTTTTCTATCTTTTTCTATGCATGCTATTTCCTTAGCTAACATTACATCATCTTTTAGTTATCTTGTACTTGTATTTGAGCAGTTGATCTTAATCCCTTGTAAACCTCTTAAATTGTACCCCTATTTTGCATATCAGGTGCATATTTTCCTTTATAATCCTTATCGGTCATATATGCGAGATTTCCTTGTAAACCTATTTTCATATTTACCAGTTTGCTTAATAAAGTACATGAAAGCACAAGGCCCTGCAGCAGTACTCCATTGTTTCACTTTCCTTTATCGACTTTGTCATTATACTCCATATTATTGTGATTCAGCTATATATATATATATATATATATATATATATATATATATATATATATATATATATATATATATATATATTATATAAATGTGTGTGTGTGTGTGTGTGTGTGTGTGGAGCACCGACAATTCCGCTCAGGACAATTCAGCTTAGAGACAATTCAGCGCATGATAATTCAGCTTAAAGACAATTCAGCTTGAAGACAATTCTGCGCATGGCGATTCAGGGGAAAGGCTATTCAGCACAGACATTTTTCGAAATATAGTAAAAACATGGAAAACGAAGAAAGCATTCATCAAATTAATTTTTTATTTGTAACATATTGAATTTTAAAAAGTAGACAAAAATATTTATTGTAATGACATACTATAAAATATGCGTGTACAAAAATATTCATACTAATTTATTTTTGCAATTCATGAGGTAGCTTATATTTTGTAAGTATTCCAATTTGTTTGCTCGATTCTCATATTTACTAACTGGCGTTTTTCCTTAGCAATAATTTGCTTTTTTTCTGGAATCGTCGTGTCCAGCTCTAATTCTCAGTATCCTTATCTCTGCGTTGTCTTGCTCCAATTTCAAAAACTCCACATGAATATGCGTCATAACTTATTCTCATGAACTTCCATTAACATGAATTCGACCTCTGCATGTCTTGTGTACAACGCCAAGACTCCTTTTCATTACTAAGTTTTCTATCTAAACGATAGCAAAATCCATTTAATAGAATGTGATCACGACCTTTCTCTGATAAAATATATATGTTACCAAATAACAACCGTTAACAAGACAGCAGCGAATGTTTGTAAAAAAAAAACTATGCTCCAGAAAAGGAAATACATCCAGTCCGAGTTTAGAAGAATACCAGTAACTATTATTCTCTCGTTATTATAGCATAAATAACAACCGTCAATTGTTCGATGGTTGAAAATATAAACAATATTAGATTCTTACCAATATTTTAAACTGCAAGTAGTAAGTCTGGTTTCTGTCGCCAAATCAGAAATATATTAATATAATTTTCAATATCTTATTTCAATAAATATCATATTTCAATTTTTTAATTTCAAAAATAACTTACAAATAAAAACTAATTTGATTATTGTTTTCTTAACCATGCTTTAGCTTTATTTCGCCAAATTGTCTCTCCGCTGAATAGTCCTTGTGCTGAATCGTCATGCGCTGAATTGTCTCTAAGCTGAATTGTCGGCGCGGAATTGTCGGAGCTGAATTGTCCTGCGCGGAATTGTCGGCCTACGATATAGGTATGTATAAATAATATATGTATATATATATATATATATATATATATATATATATATATATATATATAATATATATATATATACGTATATATATATATATATATATATATATATATATATATATATATATATATATATAAATATATATATATATGGATACGTCATTGCCTGGGGATCTTCAATCCAATACCTAGAGGATACACTGAAGATCTACGTAATGGATTGAACAAAAATGCAAAGGTTAATTTTCTCTGGCCTTGAAATCAGGCAAAAAACATATTAATATAAAAAAAAGGCTGAAGGCCTGTATCAGAAAGGGTGATTTAGAGAAAGTCTGGGTCGCTAACTTAACTAATTTACAAGTTTACGTTTCATTTAACTTGAATGCTTTGTAATTTGAAACAGGTCAAATAAAAGGACGCTAGAGGTTTCACTGCAGGTATATCGCACAATGAAAATGAAAGGAAAAACATTATCAGGCTAAAAGCGATATGACTTACTTTAAATTATTAAAATGGCACCACAAGTTTATACTAGGCCAACATAGCCATGTGTTCAAGATGGGGCAGTTCCAGAGAGAAAGGGGGAAGTACAGATGTGTCATGGAAAGTATCCAACAGGGTTCTGAAATTACTTCTTTCAATCCCAGGCCTTTTCTTAACTTTCACAGGTGAGGAGGATCCAGGTGTTCGCCCTGGTAATCTCCTCTGTGCATGCGTGAGTACCCTCATGGCATTTCTAATTCAACATGGTGACACCACCTGATTGATTTCTGGTTTCCATCTCAGCTGACTTGCGTAAGGATTAAAGAT
>NC_061091.1:38062299-38064799 GCF_015104395.2 Macrobrachium nipponense
ACAATTTTAGGTCACTCCTGCTGATAATCTTCCTTTAATCATCTTAAGCGTTTGTTGAATGAAAACTGTGTCAATAAGATCTGAATCCCATGTGCCCTTTGAGATGTTCATTGCCTGTCTCTGTTTAAGCAAGGCCGATTCCATCATTCGACTCTTGTACTGGCAGTTGCTGCTATAAATTATTCGTGATAAATTGCAGTTTATTCTGTGGATATGTTCATTTATATGGTTGAAAATAGCTGAGTTCTGTTGCCCATACCTAACTGACCGTTTGTGTTGTGTTAATCTTTGGGGAAGTAATTTTCCTGTAAATCTGATGTAAGATTAGTCACAGTCCAGGCAAGGGATTTCTTGAATGCCTGTCTCCTTGGGGGATGTCTTTTGTTGGACGTTAATCTATGTACATGGAATACTTTGAAACTACATTAATAATTGCAATAAAACCCATATAATAAGCTGTGGATGAGATATGTAGATGATATTCTAACATTTTGGGATAATAGATGGGGCAATTTTAATGAATTCCTCTCAAAATAAACGCATTAGTGCCCAGCATCAAATTTAAAGTTGAATCAGAAACAGACAACAGAATTCCTTTTCTTGATGTTCAATAATCGGAGACACAACAGAACACAAATTTATCATATACAGAAAACCAACATTCTCACTTCATACATTCACTATTTTAGCTATCACGACATTCCTACCAAGATAGGCGTAGCCAGCAACCTATTCTTCAGAGCCTTACGAATTTGTTCCCCAGATTTCCTGGAAAAAGAGTTTGAACTAATTCGTACACACTTTCGTCTTTAAGGTACCCTGACCATATAATTCAGAAAGCAATTCACAAAGCATACATAATTTTCTACCGACCCCCTCAAGACAAGACTAGAGAGACACTCAACAATGAAATAAAAATTCCACACCAGGACAGGATTGAGATGGTGACCCAGATCCTCGGAAAATCTAACCCTTTTGCATTTACTTACCCAAACACCTTGGTCAAATCCCTAATTGTATATATATATATATATATATATATATATATATTATATATATATATATATATATACATATATATATATATTATATCATAGTTCAAACACGTCGATCGGCTCGTCTTTTGGCCAGACATTTGAACGAGGGAATAACATGATTGAAATAGTTTGATGTTGTTATCTCCCCTCCCCTGGAGACGGTTCCAGATTCCTGCCTGTCCTTCGTAACTTTTTTATTATCAAATATAAAAAATCAGTACGAAAGCTCCCGTCTTTTATATATTTTTTATACACATTTTACATAAGTTTTGACTTTTATTATATATATATATATATATATATATATATATATATATATATATATATATTATATATATATATATATATAAAGGTATAGGCCATGTAGGAAAGATAAACATTGGAGTAGCTGCAAGATCTAAAGACTCATGTCCTTCACTTGGCAGACCGACTGACATACATGAGAAACTGAAATGACAAGGGATGGTCTTATAAGTGACAGATAGGGATTATAAGGAGATCAGTACCTAGAATCCAACACACCTGGAGAACGAGTAACCTTCCCAAACAAGCATAAACATTGGTACAATTTAAGAGGTTTACAAAAAGACTAAGTCCAACTGCTCAGACACAGGGACAAGACAATTAAAGGATAATACAGGGTGGCAATTGATCACATTCAAACCTTTGGTAAATAAAAATTTATTCACAAAACATATTAGAATTTGAAAAAGACAATTTCCTCCCTTTCTTAGATGTTTTGGTACATAGAGAACCATTTCAATATAAATTCAGTATTTATAGGAAACCAACCAACAACTTAACTTATGTTTATTTCTATTCAGGCGACCATCTTAACATCAAAATATAAATTTTTTCTTCTACGTTTTTACGAGCATTGAACATTGTCAGTCCCCAATATTTGGATCAAGAAGTTAATTACATAAGAAAAATATGGAAAGATTTATGTTATCCTTCATATATATTAGATATTTGTTATGATAAAGCCCACAAAAAGTTTTATAGTGTAACACAGAGAAAGAAACTTCTAAGAATATTCTCAGATTGCCTTATTTTAACAGATTTAAAACAATTAAATCATTGTTAAAATCCTTTAAGGTCAACCTTGTATTTTCCTATAATAACACACTAAAAGGAATGTTAATAAAAAATGGTCCTAGGGAAAGCATCATCATAATATATAAAATTGCATGCATGGACTGCCCCTACTTTTATCTCGGACAATCGAGCAAGGGCCAAGAGGTAATAATCAAACAGCATTAATATTCTGTCAAAACTGGGCAAACATCTAATGCAATATTCATTCATTTAAGTGAAAACAACCACCGGATAAATTGAATTAGTAGTTCAGTAATTGCAAGATCAAAAGATGTCTTATCACTAAATCTTTTAGACTCTGCCATTAAACAACTTACTTCCCTTTGCAATTTTAATATTATTTGTGGAATGTTTCATTTAGACCC
>NC_061091.1:38069799-38079799 GCF_015104395.2 Macrobrachium nipponense
AATTAGTAGTGGATTACGAGTGTTTTCGATCGTGTGAAAATACCTGGGACAGAGAAAAGAGAATATACGTTATTATTAATTTTTTTTCCTTCCCCCCCTTCCCCCCCCCCCTCTCTCTCTCTCTCTCTCTCTTCTCTCTCTCTCTCGTGGATATGTAATCGGGGATCCTTTCTTTTGCACGTGTAATTATGATTAGATGTATAGCAGTTGGGGTTTAAAGGGAACAAAACAGAGTTGAGAGAGTGTGATTTTATTATTTTCCTCTTCCTTTTCCCTCCCTATGTAAATGAACATGCTTCTATTGTTCTTATCAGGAGTTGGTCATACTGAGTAAAGATATGTGCCCGATACTTTTCATTCTTTTTATTTCTTACATACACGCATCTTACTATAATAGGCGTTGTGTCTGTCTGTCCGTCAGTCTGTCCGTCCGCTCGTCCGTCTGTCATTCAATCACGGCCAAATTGCTGGTCCTATGGATATGAAACTTGGCAGGGTTATAGTGGGGACCCCTAAGATGGTTTATAATGGGGTTTCATCCTAACGCCCCCCCTTCCCCCTCCGAAGGGGGTAGGGGTGAGAAGGGATTCCCTGAAACAGAGCTGGTTCTGCCAGTAAAATGGGACTGGTTATGCCCATAGACTTAGTTACTTTACGAATTTATCATAAATGATTTCTGTATACATATGACCTATCATTTGCAAAAGAATACTATAGGGTAAACATCAATGACATCAAAAAGGGTGGAGTTTCAGAAGGGGGTTGACAGGGACAGAATGAGAGGGAGTGAGGGAAGTGAGAGAGAGTAGACAGGGTGTTAGGGAGAAGAAAGAGGAGAAAAGACAGACAGAGAGAGAGAGAGAGAGAGAGAGAGAGAGAGAGAGAGAGTTGGTATTAGTGAGAAGAAAGAGGGAAAGGGACAGAGATGGTTGGGGAGAGAAAGAGAGAGTGAGAGAAAGGAGGGAGAGGGAGAGAAAGAGAGAGAGAGAGTAGAGGGGTGTTAGGTAGGAGAAAGATGGAAAAGTGAGAGAGAGAGAGAGAGAGAGAGAGAGAGAGAGAGAGAGAGAGAGAGAGAGATGGTATTAGTGAGAACAAAGAGGGAAAGGACAGAGATGGTTGGGGAGAGAAAGAGAGAGTGTAGAGAAAGGAGCGAGAAGAAGAGGATGAGAGAGAGAGAGAAGAGAGAGAGAGAGTTGGTATTAGTGTATTAGTGAGAAGAAAGAGGGAAAGTGACAGAGATGATTGAGGAGATAAAGACCGGGGGCATGTGGAAGATGGTAGTTTGTTATATCTTAGAAAAGGGGGGAAATAGGTATCTTACTCTCTTATTTCTCTGGACTCTCTTTTAGGAACTGAGGGAATATTGCAGATGTTTCAATATTATATGGAACTGAAATCCGGTTGAGTCTTGAATACCTATGGTTTCTTCAATTTAGAGCAAATGTAGGTAGGGAATGAGGATAAGACTCTGCTCCATAAAGTCACAACAATTGCATCAAAGGTTCGTCCATTTCAAGGCTTCAAGCTTTCTAAACCATTACAGATTTTCACTGAGGCATTCAGGGAAGCCAAACCCTTGTTGGATTTAAATAGATGTGACTTGGCACATTGCTGCCGTAGCTTTCAGTATACTAAATGCTGTACTTAGACGGATCTCCAATTATTTCTCTGGGTAGCCTATAGTACTGAGGAGTACGTAGACATGATATGCGATTTGAAGTTTTTTTTATAAGGTCAGTGAAGGCCATAGGTTAATGATTGAATATAGCTCTTGGCTTTTCAATGCAGTGTTTGAGGAAATCGAAAAAATTCCAATGGGTAAATAATAACACTATCTCCCTTGAAAAAGCCCAACAGTTATTGCATTTTTCTTGGCTTCTACGTGACGTCCCCGACGTTCATTGTAGAAAGATTTGATAAGAAGTTTGAACCTTTATTGGATGAGGCGTTAATTTATTCTCAGGTCCGGAAACACATGTTGAAATGTCCCATAGTTGAGAGCACATTTTTCAATAGGACCGTCCCAGTGACTCCAAAATGGATAATAATAGAGGATCTATGGGTCCAATGTAATAGCTGCCCTGCTTTAATTGTAATAGGCAGGGGCATACCAAGAAGCACTGCTGAGTAAGATATTGTGGGGTGTGTAAAAGCTCAGATCATTTTTGATGGTCCTGTCCCTCCCTGCACCCCAGAATTTTGGTAGTCCAAGTAGGGAAGCCCCCCCAAGGAGGTTACTTACAAGGACCTAAAGATAGGCAACATTTTTAGAAGACTGTTCATCAAAAAGGAAAGAGGTGAATGGCACTTGCCATTATGGACTCGCTGGGGACGCCCCAAAGCCAAATCTTATAGTAAGAGGAACAGTAGATTGAATTGGGATCCCAATTTTTATGGATATGGTAGCTTCAATTAATTTAATAGATTACAAACTATATTAATCCATGTTTCCCCATTGTCCTATGACACCTTCGGTATAAACGGAGTGTGATGTCCAAGTACATAAATTGAATATTGTTGGTTTCATAAAGGTGTGCTTCTCCCTAGGACACCGGGTGTTAGTGGAACCATTTTTAGTCATGAAACGGGTTGGCTTAGTCAACAGACTTTTGTTGGGCCATTCTGCGTGTAGAAGAAACATGATATCGGTCCATACAGGTATTGGGGGTACAAAAGTAATGGGCACCTAGTGTTTTTATTCCATATGTGGGTATAGATGAAACGGAGGTAAATGATGATGTAGGTGATACTGAAATTAACACGGGTGATACTGATACTAATATAGGGGTTATTGAGGGTTATTTGGAGGATACTTATACACCTATGGGGGACATTGATGAGGATGTGGAACATGATGTGAATAACCGGTTGCAAGAGGATTTGAGTATAAAGGGTTCTATTAGAGGATGTTTCTTTAAATCCAGGTATGATGGCTATGGTGAAAGTTAGGGTGAAAGAAGCAAAAATGACCAAATAGGTGTGTATAATTAAGGGTAGAAAAAGATAAAAGGTGGTGTTAGTACAGTGTCTGTAAACAGGGTATCAAATTCGGGTGTCACATCAGTGGAATTATTGAACTGTAATGACACAGTGAGGAAGTAAGAGAAGAATACCTATGTGGTAGACTTAAGATTGGAGCAATGATAGAACTAATTTTTCAGAGAAAAATTAGTTTTTGGAGACAGAAATGTAAATTAAGAAGATTTTTAGGGATCATTCAGGTAATGCGGATTGCAAGTATCATATAGGAGATTTGAACAAGGTTCTGGCTGAATTTGGGGAAAGAGTTGCTTTGGGCTAACCAAGGATTAGGAAACAGGAGAGCAAGAGGTCAACATGTGGGAAGAAGAGGGCACTATTAGCTCCAATTCCTCACCATACAACTTCCCATTACTGGCAGTGCCTAAGAAAGATGGATCAGTCCGAGTCTGTGTGGATTTCCATAAGTTGAATGAAAAGACCATCACTGATAGATATCTGGTGACGTGCATGCCAGATCTTTTTATTGAGATAGGGGGAAGGAATATATGCTCTTCAATAGACCTCATGCAAAGATACCTCTCAGTGAAGAGAGTCATGAATTCTACTGATGTATTTTAGTTTTTCAGGTAGCCCTATGACTTTTATAAAGTTAGTAAATATTATTTTGCACGGGTCATTAGGGAAGTCTGTGTTTGCATATTTGGACAATATGTTGATTGCCACAGACTCCATAGAAGAACATTTAGAAGTGCTTAGGGAAGTTCTTAGTAACCAAAAGGGATTTTTTAACGAAGCAAATTGTGTACTTAGGTCATGTCATATCTAAAGGAATTCGAGTAAATGACGATAAAGTTAAAGCAAATGCATATTTTCCTGTACTTAAAACAAAGAAACAAGCAAGTTTTTGGGTATGGTGGTTTTTTTCTGCAGGTTTGTGAAAGTTTTTTTTATTTTGTCAGCTCCTGTAACAGTAACTGTTTTAAGGGATGATATACAGTTTTCTTGGGGTGAGTCGCAATCGTTAGTTTTTCAGTAGTGTAAAGACGATTTAATGAATCTCCCCCAGATCTGAAATTTCCGAAATTTCAAGGTTCTTACACCTTAGTGACAGATGCTAGTCTGAATGGAATAGGTGCTTGCCTTATGCAGAAATTTCAGGGCAAATTGCATCCAATAGCCTTCTACAGTAGAAAATTCAAGACAAAGAGTAGTAATGAAAGGTTAATGGCCACCATGGACAAGGAAGCTTTCGTTGTGGTGTGTAGCTTGGTTCATTTTAAGATGATTTTAATTGGTAATATGGTGGAAATTCTTAAAATTATAAGCCATTATTGGATCTTTTTAATAAGCCAGATATGTCGTCAAAGAGAACTCGGTGGTCTTTAACAATTAGAGATTATGATGCAAAACTCAAGTACACAGAGGGCATACATAATGTTGTAGCGGATGCTCTTAGTAGAAGTTTTTGTGATACAGAGGGATTTCAGGTTTGTGTGGTTACTGGTGGTTCTATAGAACGGGATATTAGTTTGGTAAAGAAGAGACACGATGAAGACTAGACCTTGACAGATGCAAAGGCGTTCCTTAGAGGTGAATTCTTTACAAATGGTTGCCGTTTTCAGGTCTGGAGTTAGAGGGTAATTTGTTGGTTAGGAAAATTGAATATAGGTGGAGGAGCAATGAAAATGCAGGGGATACGGCATAGATCATGATTCTGAGATTCTTTATTCCAGTGGTTTTTGATATAATACTTTGCAAGTTTGGTAATCCAGAATAAGAAGACGTCTAATAGGATATGTATTAAATACATTTCCGATACCAAAGTAGGCCTTTTCAGAGAATATACATGGATATTATCTGGGTATGGCTATAATATTTGTTAATGGTGGTAGATGAATTAACAAGTGTGGTGGAAATTTTTCCACTAAAGCATGAATCTGGGTGCCTAAGGTACTTATTATGGGTAATGGTAGAGAATTTGTGAATAAGACTTTCGAGTGTCTGGAGGAAGTTATGGGGAAACAGAAAGTAACGATCATTCTGTATAGACCAGAAACTATTGGGTTATGTGAACAAGCAAACAGGAAAGTGGTCAAAACACTTAGGTCCACGATAGGTGGCAGCAATAAGCATTTGGACTGGTTTGAGGCATTGTTTGGTTGCCCGGTATGAGGTGCATTTCATTTGTTGTCCATAGCTTATCGTGGGGAGGATACGGCTAGCTCATTAATCATTACAGCGAAAGAGAGACATGCACGTCTCAATAATAATCTCGAGTCAAAAACACAAGGAATGATTGAGAGAAACAATTGAAAATCACCAGATATCAAAATTGCAATAGGGAATGACATGTATTTAAGGTTAAAGTTAGAAATGAGTTGAAATATATACTAGGGCCGAAGTTTGAGGTCCCATTTATGGATATTAAAGAAAAGAAAAGCAATAGGTTTGTTTCTAGATGAGAAAATGGGATTATCTAGGTAAACACATATATCTAAGATCGAGAAGACAGCGTAACTGTAAAGGAGAGTTTGTCTGCTGATACATATTTATTTTTCCTTTCTCTCTCTCTCTCTCTCTCTCTCTTCTCTCTCTCTCTCTCTCTCTATTCTCTTTTTCAGTTGGGTTTATGTTATTATCATGGATCCGTAGAGTTATATGGATTTTAATTATTTATTTTTAGTCTGTGGAGTTTTACATTACTTTTATTCTCAATTTTTTTCTGCAGAAAGCTGGCGATTTGGCGTATTTTTTTATTTTATCTTTATTTTGGGGTAATTTATATGAAACGGTGGAAAAAGTACCATGGAGTTTTATGGGCATTTTGGAGGTTTTGGTAATGTTGGTGAGTGTTATTATTTGAGGCAGTGATTGATATCTGTTATAGAGGGTATTAGAGTGTTACTTGAGGTTTTGGTGAACGAGGGTTTTGGTTTTTAAATGGGGTCATTTGACCCCATAACACACACACACACACACACACACATACACACACACACACACACACACACCACACACACATTTATATATATATAATATATATATATATATATATATATATATATATATATTATATATATGATGTTGAAATTGTATTTTGATGGTTTTTGGGATTACTTTATCAACTTCATTTGATTTTTCATGTAAGATATTTTGGGAAATATAGGTTATATTTTCGTATAGCAAGAGTTTGAATTCGTCTAAGATTCATGATTGACTTTCAGCTATCTACAGGGAAGCCAGGCGATGGGAATCAATATATATATATATATATATATATATATATATATATATATATATATATATATATATATATATATATATATATATATATATATATATATGTATATATATATATATATACAAATGTAAGTTCCTCGCTGGACAAGTGGTTTTCGCGCTCAGCTGCCAGTCCGGTGGTTCGAGGTTCGATTCCCGGCTCGGGAATAAATCAGAGGAATTTATTTCTGGTGATAGAAATTCATTTCTCGATATAGTGTGGTTCGGATCCCACAATAGGCTGTAGGTCCCGTTGCTAGGTGGCCAATTGGTTCCTAGCTACGTAAAGATATCTAATCCTTCGGGCCAGCCCTATGAGAGCTGTTAATCAGCTCAGTGGTGGTAAAACTAAGATATACTTAACTATATATATATATATATATATATATATATATATATATATATATTATATATATATATATATATATATATATATATATGTTATGGGGTCAAATGACCCTATTTAACTAAAAGGAGAGAATTCCTAACTGATAGCGAGACCTACCTTTGTTGATTTCCATCGCCTGGCTTCCCTGTAGATAGCTGAAAGTCAATCATGAATATTGGACGAATTCAAATCTCACTATACGAAAATATAATCTTTATTTCCCAAAATAACTTACATGAAAAATCAAATGAAGCTGATTACAGTAATCCCAAAAACCATCAAAGTACTATTACTACCTTACATAACCATGTCCCCCATTGTCAAACGACTTTATAAGTCTTTATCAATAAACGTCAGATAAAAGTCTAGGAAATTCATTATCAGTTAGCAACAATCAAAAATCCACCTGAAATAAAGAAACGACACTGGAATTCATCACGAGTGCAGTGGATAAAACGTCTTATAAAACTTTCAATGTTCTCTGCACTTCCCCTTTCATAGTTTCTAAAATCAAAGGATTATATATATAATATATATATTATATATATATATATATATATATATATATATATATATATATATATATATGTATAAATTATTCCCTTTAAAGAATGAATTTCATTCTTTGTTTTAAAAGGAACGTGGCAACAGAGAAGAGAGCAAACTGGTTCGGAACATGTTTTCGCCAGAGTATTGCCAGAGGAGAATGGCTGCAAGCAAATAACAGCCATTCATGAAATGACCAAATGCACACTTCTTCAGAAATCTCATTGAATACATTGATACTCTTCAATATCACTTCATAAGAACAATGAGAAAACAATAATCCTACTACTCATTGTCAGGAAGGTTCTCGTTTCGGCTCTTCTTCCGATTTCCTCATTAATGAGAAGAAAAAGGAAAATTAGGGCAATAGAACACGCTGTGTTCCAAAATGATTGTTAGAATCTCCCCATCACTATATATATATATATATATATATATATATATATATATATATATATATATATATATATATAATAATAAGTCGTGGGGCCGTTTCATTCTCAATCAATGTAACTTTGCATTTTATTTTAAATGACGTTATAGAATATAGATGATTCATCACCCCGTATATCACATTCTCCCATTTCTGGAGAATAATGATGTGATCTGATGAGGAGCTTTGTATTTTGTTTTGATGGAGTGAGGATGGGGGGTTGCGGGGAACGCCATTTAAAAGCAAAATTGATCAATTGTAAAAGAGAGAGGAGTTCTGGTAATTCCTCTTTCTTTTATACTTGATAATTTATATCCATCAACTCAGTAGAATGAATCAGAATTATTCTTTGAATCTCCCATAAGAGTATATATATATATATAAATATATATATATATATATATATATATATATATATATATATATATATATATATATAATATATATATATATATATATATATATATATATATATACTCTTATGGGAGATTCAAAGAATAATTCTGATTCATTCTACTGAGTTGATGGATATAAATTATCAAGTATAAAAGAAAGAGGAATTACCAGAACTCCTCTCTCTTTTACAATTGATCAATTTTGCTTTTAAATGGCGTTCCCCGCAACCCCCCATCCTCACTCCATCAAAACAAAATACAAAGCTCCTCATCAGATCACATCATTATTCTCCAGAAATGGAAGAATGTGATATACGGGGTGATGAATCATCTATAACGTCATTTAAAATAAAATGCAAAGTTACATTGATTGAGAATGAAACGGCCCCACGACTTATTATTAGACTACATAAGAGAAAGCGAAATAGTATATAACCGGCTGCGGTAACTAGGCCAGAAGTTTTCTTTGCTAATGGGGAACGTTTTAAGTTTCTTGCTGAACAAAGGGGCCAAAGATAACGGGTTGGGAGGGTGGTGGTGGGGTGGAAGTGGAGCGCGAGAGGAGGGGGTGTGGGGTGGAATGTACGTGAGGTAGCATAAAATAAGGAAAAAGAACAATACTTAAGGTCCATTTATTTCTGCCTCCACCGAGTCAACCGGGTTCTGAAGCAACTTGTGTTTGGAGACTGATAAAATTAAATATGATATTTTCTCGCAAATGGTACCATGAGCGAGTGAAAGAGCGCGCTTTAATGGTGGCTAAATGTTTTCGGAGCTTGTCCTCAACAACATCTGAAAACAGTCCCCGCAACCATTTTGATTACATCTTGGTTGGTGCGAGGTCCAGATATCTACACACACCAGCAGGCTACGTGTCAGCGAGACATTCTGCTGGCATAATTCTAACTTAGTTGAACCCAAACAGCCGACAACTTATTATGATTTTATAAGTTTTATTTTTCCAAAGTTAAGGCTTCGGAGATCTCTCTCCCATAAACATGAATTATGTGCGCAATATTTAGATTAATATTCACTCAAACTTTTGAATATTCCTTGAAACCACTAAAAGAAAACTAAAATCATCTTCCTGCAAATGCCATCGGACATATAATTGCAATTATCGTTAACATGAAGTAATCAAACAGACCACTGTCATCTCAAAGTAATTCCGTAAAAAATTTACTTAGAAATGCAAGGAGAAATTTTAATGAGATGAAATGAAAGAGGCTTGAAATATATTTAATTCTAGATAGGAAATCATACCACCATGTAACTCTATGGGAACCCTGTATCCATATGGAATCATTGCAGAAAAAAATATGCAAACGTTTAATTATACCAAAAACATACAAAAGTAAAAATAAACTGTCTCCTTGAACAAATAGGACCTATATGTATGACAATTAAACTAAATATAATTTACCTTTGACATTAAAAAAAAATTTAAAATAAAAATTATCTTATCAATACAGGTAGTAATGCAATAAAAAAATGCATCATTGAGCAAAATATTATCCTAATATATAAACTAGGATCTTATAAGAATCTCACAGCGGCCTGGGCACCCTGGGAACCACAATATTTTATCATTTACATTTCAGCAGCAGAAACATGGGTTTTCAGCAATGATGATTTATTCTAGTGAATATGAAGTTTGTATATGCAATGGAATCTTTTTTTCTTTCAAATAAATTTGTTTTTAGTATACTGTAAATGTTTGAATTCAATATAAAACAAATAAAGTTACCGGCAACTAAATCTCCTCATTATCAGCTTAACATTTTTGCAGACCATATTGTAGTGTCATGGACAGTAAGTCGTGGACATGTAAGTCATGTTTCACTAAATAAAAGTCCAAAGTAAGGCTTTTACAGCCTAAACATATTTTTTTATTTATGTTATTTACATGGGGTATGATAGCCTTTTCTGTAAAAAAATATTTTTTTCACCATTTACGAGTACTATCACTTTAGGAAA
>NC_061091.1:38084799-38087299 GCF_015104395.2 Macrobrachium nipponense
ATGCCATATCCTTAAGGACGTCGGCCATCATAGCTTGCCATTCCTCTGTATTTCCGGCTTTTTGGAGCAACTGAGCTGCAGACATTCTTCCTCCAGTCATTCTCGCCAATCGATCCACACATTTTTGTCTAGGTCTTCCTCTCCGCCTTCTTCCATTGATTTTACCTGTGAGTGAGAGATGCTCTAGTTCTCGTCTTCTCACTCTGTGACCTACAAACCGCTTTTGTCTACCTCTCACTGAGGCCAAAAGCTCTCTTTCAACGCCTACTCTCTCTACAACTACTTTTATTAGTTTTCCTTTCTGTCCATGATGTTTTTAACATCCTTCTCCAAAAACACATTTCTACAACCTGTAACCTCTCCTCGTCTACCTACCTCAAAGTCCAAGTTCACAGCCATACAACAATACAGACCAAACAAAACATTTCAAAAACCTCCTCCTTAGATATTTTCGAGTTGGTGACTAATTTCTTGATCTAACGAAATGCATCTTTTGCCATGGATATTCTCTTCTTGATCTCGGTTTTCCATGTTCCATCACTTGTGACAGTGCATCCTAAATAATTAAAACCATCGGTTTGTTTAACTGTTTCAACATTAATTCTTATATCTATTCTTGGGGGTATTTCATCCTTGGTGATTTCCATAACTTCTGTTTTCTTAATATTTATTGATAGACCTCTTTTTCTGCTTGATTGGGGTAAAGTACTGATGAAAGCTTAATGTTTGTCATAGGAGTCTGCAACAAGTGCTGTATCATCAGAATATCTGATTATATTGATATTGACTCCTCCAACCTTAATTCCTTTCACATCTCTGAGATCTCTCATTATCATTTCGCTATATAAATTGAAGAGATCAGGTGATAACACACAGACCTGTCTTACACCTCTCTTGATGTGACGAGTCTCTGATTCATCATTTTCATCAGGAAAAATAATGGGCAGAATTGCGTACCTAGATATTATCGAGGCACAAATGAGATACAGTTGATAAAAAAGTTACAACGTAAACAAAAAGATCAAGAATACCAGCTGGTTAATTGTCAATAAGGTAAAAATCAAGTAGAGGGAATAAATATGAGAACAAATTAAGAAGTATAGTCAAAGAATATGTGCGTCAGATAATTCCGGTTTCACTGCACCTGTTATCTATGAGATAGATATCTTGATGTTGAGCCAGTCTGAATTTACTCTAAGGGAACAATTAGGACGGATCCAAGTTCCACAACTAAATGCTACATGTTGGAGAGGGGTAGGGGGTTGGAAAAGACTCAGCGACAATGTGTTTGTTCTCGATGTAGGTTGCGAACTCTTACGCGAACGACCTCTGACACCTATTATGCTGGTCCGTTTCCCTTTCCTACCTTTATCCAAGTCGGGCTTTTACCATTGACTTTCCAGGCGTCTTGTTGACAGCCCAAGATGCAGGTGTCCTAGAAAAAGGAATCATGGCAGCACACACAGGAGAAGACAATGGAAATACAATGGTATGAGATTTAGGCTGAGACGGTGGGGTAGATAGGAGATTTCTGTTAGGGTGCCCTGTGCAGTAAATCGCTAATTGACAGGGAGAGTTGTTTATGACGATTCTTGTGTGGTCTTAGTGATATACACACATTTACATAGATTTTCTTTCAAAAACACAAATCATTAAGCCTGCCTATGAATTGTAATGAATAAATGCATTTAACTATATATATATATATATATATATATATATATATATATATATATATATATATATATATATATATACACGACACAGTCCAGACGTACAGGGCGTTTATTCACATGTTAAAGAAGATCAAGGGCAGGAACACGAAGAGATTCACATTATCCTTTAATCCTACGTTTCGTGACAACATCGCCACATCTTCAGGGATTTTTCTACAAAATAAAGTATAAAATGTTAACATAAAATAAGAGCTGATCACAAGATCCAATAGTTGAAAAGTAAAAACAATTTAATGGTAAAATTACAACTCTCATACTTAAATTACATGCACACTTGATTAAAACAGACCAGAAATACCAAACAGCTTACAAATGACGATATTTAAAAATTAAAGCTAAATTACACAAAGATAAAAGTAATAACAAATATCATAAAAACTAAAGGTCATATATTCACAAAACCACAGCCAAAAACAGCTCAACACTTAACCAACCTTTCAGCATCAAAGATAAAAACACACTAAAAGTAAACAACGTGACGTCAAGAGGCACAAGGAATGGCAGAATAATTAGGCTAAAAACAATGGGACAGCAGAGGAATGGTTGTTTAAAGTTGGAACTCGTAGTTTGATGTTCAGAGTTTCTAAAATCAACAGTTCGTTGGGTTCCCTTGTTTGGCCAATAATTTTAAAATCTTCGTAATTGACTGTAGCTTTACATTTAAAAGTATGCTTCCTTATATAAGATGTTTCAGGGTTAGATAATTTACATCCCAAAGATTTTCCAGTTTGCTGTGGCACGGTACTGTTATGTTGATGATATTT
>NC_061091.1:38092299-38127914 GCF_015104395.2 Macrobrachium nipponense
ACAATTTAACTAAAGTATACTAGTATTAGATAAAATCAATAGTAGATGGCTTATAATAGGGCACAGACAATTTCTTTTAAGTACCCAGATCAAGTGAGTTGCGTTTATAATCCCCCTTTCTTATTCAGAATAAAACTCCCTTGTATACATTGCAATAGGTATGAGATCCAGGCTTTTGCAACAACTTCTTGTAAGCAAAATTATCAGTAAGTCGTCAATGGAATCTTCACTGAACTATGTTTTGACCTATTATTAATTACAAAATCTCTTTAAAACCACAATGCATCTTTTAATAACCCTTCTATCTAAAATCTATCTTATAACTTATTTCTGTTCTCATAACCTTTATTTTATATTATGGATTTATATGCTGTTCAAGTACTAATATCATTGTCCAGAATCCAACATTTCAATATAACGTACTTCCTCCTCGCGCCGTTTCACACCTTTCATACTTGTGCGCTCAGCAATTATAGAACATCAGTGTGACTCCACAACCATGAAAGATCCAATTGTTAAATCAAAAGCAGTCCAGGCCATACAATCGAACTCTATAATGATGAAGCCAAATGAAATGGGAAATAGAATCCGACAGCGTGAAATCGAGTTGGATTCAAAATATTCGTTGTTCGTACGCGAGTAGGCTCATTCTCTTCCTCTCACGAGAATGGTTCGTGATAAATGGAAATATTTCACCGTTTCCCAGTTATTTTGTAGAGAGAGAGAGAGAGAGAGAGAGAGAGAGAGAGAGAGAGAGAGAGAGAGAGAGAGAAAGAGAGAGAGAGAGAGGAGAGAGAGAGATAGAGAAAGAAGAGGAAAGAGAGGAGAGAGGAGGAAGAGAGAGAGAGAGAGAGAGAGAGAGAAAGCTGCATTTGGCTTTAGTCTTGACTTGGAAATATTGATCGTTTTTTTGCACTGCAATCCAAGTTACTGGATAAAGAGAAATAATTTTTCTCACAAGAAAGAACTTCTGACACCATCGCTTGCAACATTGCCTGGAACTTCTTTGAGTTTGCTATCGGATCATAATCTTTCTGATGACAGGGTCCGTGTTTAAATGTGACTATTTTTGTTTCTATTTTTGTATATTTTTCATGAATCTTTGATTGGATTTCCAATATTTCCGTAGACTGAATAGTTCTGAGGAATGAATAATTTCTTTACAAAGTTAACCTCCATGTGAGCTGCTGGGATATTCAAAAGAATATATAACTAAAAACGACCGATTAAATACATTAATTCGATTCCATCCATGTCCACGGTGCATGTACAAATATTCGGCAATATTAAATTTTAATGAGGCATCGCTGAAAGTGTAAAAATAAATTATTTTTAGAAATTGCCAAGCCAAGATCTAATGTGCTGCAAAATATCCTCGTTGTTGACATTATAATATTTAGACATAAAATTTAATTGATTTGCATTATAAATGTAACGTGAATTGCCTGTGAAGAGCCGCGTCAGATCACAAAATAAACCCTTAATCTACAAAATAATATTTTTTTTTTACCCGCTCAGTAAAAGAACTGGGAATATAGTCAACGAAGAAAGATTGTAATGTGAAATATTTTAAGAATTTGTTCTGATCTCTAAGATTTCCAAACCATCGGTGTAGAAGATAACTGAAACGTCGCATTTAGGTCAAGTTTCGCATTAGGTGATTTACCTTTTAAATTCCTTTGGTGATGATTGTACAGTGGGGCTCAAATCTCATGCGACACGATTCTTTTTGTATCGTCCATATTCTCAGACTCAACGTGATGTTGCCAAGTAGTGCTATTATTTTTCTTGTTTTTTATTTGTAATGTCATTCATGTCGAAAAGTTTGCGAATTCACAGCTAGCCTTATTTTCCTTATGGTTAAATAGATATGATCCTTTTATGCATTGGTATACTTCTTAATTTGTGTGATTTGAATTGATTTTTTTATTTTTTTTTATCTTTACTTTGCTCAGTTCAAGTATGGTGTGATAAGGTTAGCGGTGCCAGCAATGAAAGCACACTTAACATGCTCCTCGAACTGGTCAACATAACCATGTCTGCACCATTATGGCAGTAGACCTAATAAGCTCAACAGTCATAACAACAATTTCAGTGTAGGAATATGAATTAAAACAAGTTTTATTTGAATGTTGAAGATTTCGGCTGCGTTTAAGCTGCCTGTATGTTGGAAAATGTGTTATAGCCCTAAAAAAAATAATCTAAGCCATCTAAGATGTAATTTGTTACTAATGAATTTATTTGTAGAGATTACCTGTTCTTTGAGGAGTATGAATTACAACCAATTTTCTTTGAATGTTGAAGTTTCAGGCTGTGTTTAAGCTGCCTGTATGTTGCAAAATGATTTATAGGCCTAGAAAAATAATCTAAGCTTTCTGAGGTGTAATCTTTACTAATGTTTTTATTTGTAGAGATTACCTGTTCTTTGAGGAATAAAAGATGATGACGATTTTGGTTATATGGAGAAGATGGCTATTAATCGAAATATCATAAGTATTAATATGAAGGCATATGGAACACTTGTTTTTCAACTGGTTTACAATATTATATATTCATAAAAGTCCTTCTATTCGCTTTTGGTGTATAACTTATTCTTTCATAAGGTAACTTGAAGTGCAAGAATGTGTAGATAACCTCATTGGCTTTCTGGCCAGAAATTGTTAATATAGAGATGTGAATGTTAAGTGTAAAGTAAAGAAATCTACACCTAGGCCTAGGAATAATATCTTGGCTTTGACAAATAGGCAAATATTTGCTAGTATGCTATCAGTTTTGAAATATTTAAGAATGTTCTTAATATATGACTAACAACATCCAAGAAGGGTTGAGAAAGGAAAGCCGGATGGTGACGCTGCTGTTTCTAACAGTATTCTGTTTAAATTCTCACAACAAACGATGACAACACGTCATCGGAAAATCTTACAGGATCACAAAACAGTAACAATCACTTATTCTCAAATTTCTTACCCAACAATTACAAAGGCAAATCACTCAAACCAAAGCAATACAATACAATTAATAATAATGCAGTATTTCAATAAACTTAGATTATTTAATAAAATTCGTAACTCAAATGACATTAAAGAAAACGTTGAAACAGCAAATTAAATGGCATACTCAACTAAATAAACAAGTATAGCCTTTCACAAAGTTAATTCCAACATTCTCCCCACCATAGGAGTCATAACTCCTATCAAACAAAGAAAACATAATAATGAACAAGGTACAGTTCAGTAACATACAGTAAGTTACACCAGAATTTATCTCAAATAGGAAGTTAAATTTTCACAGTAATTTCAATAGATTCTGTAGCAGTAACTCAAACTGATGTTTGCTAAGAGACAAAAATTAAACAATAAATTAGGATAGATGTTATTCATAGCAAAATGGACTTACAAATCTTGAATAAACATGTGAATCTAGATACAAACCTATATGATCACAAATCTAGCTTCTTAGGGACCTTAGTTATCCGGCCCGATCGGGTGCGATTCTCAACAGAGTACTCAAGAGGGAATACAGGCTTAGATTTCTCAAGAGGGGATCCAGGCATGGATTCATTTATGGTTTCTGTTATAGCTTCAGAGTCAAAACTTGAAATTTCCAGATAATGTAGTCTTTGTATAGGCCTGGTAACTACCCCTTTGGAAGTTTTTATATTTACACTTCTAATAAGTCCATCTTTGCCTGGAAATACATCAACTATCACACCCAAGGGCCAGTGCAGTCTGGGCAAATTATCTTCCTTCACTAACACTAAATCGCCCTTTTTCAGGTCACAATTTGGAGTAAAACCCTTAACAACACAAGGTAAATTCCTGATATGATCATTGCTCCATACAGTCCAAAACTTATTTAAGATCTGCCTTCTTAATTTTTCTCTATCACTTAAATCCTTAGCTGAAATACAAGAAGGGTCAGTGTTCACCGGAGTTTGAAAACCTGTACTTCTCCCAATAAGAAAATGAGAGGGAGATAAAGGGACAGGGGCATCAGGTTCATCACTAACAAAAGTCAAAGGCCTGGAATTTACACATGCCTCAACTTCATGTAAGGTCGTTTCTAATTCACACCTGGAAATATAATTACCACCTAAAGTTTTTCGAACAGCAGACTTTACTAATCTTATTAAACGTTCCCACCAACCTCCCCACCAAGGAGACCTTGGAACTATAAATCTCCAGTGGGGAGACAGGTGTCCATAAACCTTTTGCAATTCACTGACACATGCAACAAAGGTCTTAGCATTATCGGAGTACAGCACTGATGGAAGGCCCCTACGAGCAATAAATCTGCGAATTGCAAGCATATAGTCAAAGACACTCATGGAGTCAGTAAGCTCTACATGTATGGCGCGGACTACAGCACACGTGAAAAACAAAATATAGAACTTTTTTGATGCAAAATCAGCACAAAATAGAGGACCAGCAAAGTCGAGACCAGTTACAGTAAATGGTGGTGCAGCCTTCACCCTTAATTCTGGTAAAGGAGCTACAGGTTGACTGCAAGCCCTTGAATCATGTCTTTGACATCTAACACATTTCTTGATGACAGACTTTGCTAATACTCTAATTCCTATTATCCAAAAACTACTTCTTAAGGAAGACATAATAGAAGAAACACCTGCATGTTTAAGAAATATATGTTGAAAGCTGACAAGTAGTTTAGCAAAGTGACATTTGGGTATTATTACTGGGTGTTTACTTTCATAGGTTAAATCTGCATGCTCAAGCCTACCCTTAATTCTCAATAAACCTTGCTCATCTAGAAAAGGATCCAATTTACACAAACTTGACCCCTTTGGAATAAGTTTTTTTCTCAATAAAGCATTAACTTCCGAGGGATAGACCTCTCTCTGTACACAATAAATCATTTTAGTTTTGGCCTTCTCTAATTCATCTGAAGTCAGTGGGCCTGAAGTTCCCAAACATTTAATTACATGCATTTTACAGTTATGTACAAATCTCAAAACCCAAGCCATTACATGCTGAGCTTTACTAAGGTGACTCCATCTATCAAATTCAAACAAAGATGTGTCTAAACTGAGAGCAACACAAGTCATATCGTCCTTACAATTAGCTTCTTCCATAGTAGAAAACAATTGTTTACCTTCATGATGAAAATACAAAGGTTTAGATAGCCAGGAGGGACCATTTACCCATAAACTGTTAGCTGAAAGCTGATCACCTAACATCCCCCTGGATATCAAATCAGAAGGGTTGTCAATTCCTGAACAATGATGCCAACAGCCAGGTGGAGTTATACTTTGGATTTCAGTAACTCTGTTAGCTACAAAGGGTTTCCATTTACAAGGGTCTCCTTGAATCCAAGCAAGTGCTATTTTAGAATCAGTCCAGTATATGAGGGAGGTATCATTACCCAAACTTAGAGAATTCTATACAAAAACTGCTAACCTTGAACATAATAAACTCCCCATTAATTTCAGTCTAGGAAGAGTTACTGTCTTGATAGGTGCTACTCTAGATCTGAATGCCACCAATGACACCTTATAAGAACCATCCTGAGAGCAGGTTCGTATATATACGCAAGCACCGTACCCCTTTGTGGAAGCGTCTCCAAAGGCATGTAATTCAATTTTACAAAGACCTGCCCATGAAGTATCAGGAAAATAGCACCTATTAACATTCCAAGATTTCAGAAATTTAGCACTCTCGACCCACTTCTGAAACTTAACCTGCAGTTCCAGAGGTAATAAATCATCCCAAAGAAGACCCAATCTCCAAATGTCCTGAAAGAGTATTTTACCATACATTACAAAGGGACTTATAAGACCCAGAGGATCAAATAATTTAGCAATAAGACTCAAAACTGATCGTTTGGTCAACTCCAGCTCTACCTTGGAGCTTAGTTCAATTCCATGAAAGGAAAATGTATCAGAACTGTTATACCAATGCAATCCTAACACACTAGTAGCTTCATCTTCTTTAACAAGATTAATTCTATCATTAAATCTAGAAGTCACTAATTTGCTATTAGAAACCCATTTGGTCAAAGGCATACCTTCCAGAGATAAAACCTTACGAGCCTCACTGAACTTGGCATAAGCTTCATTAAAGCTGTCAGCACCACTCAACCAATTATCTACATACATATTTTCCTTTAACTCTTGTATTACCTCAGTCATTTTACACTGTTCAAGATGATATAGAATTGTAGCATTTAATAAAAAAGGGCTAGCAGTGTTACCAAATGGAACACGCCGAAATCTCATAATTCTAATACCATTTTCACACTTCAGTAAGAAGCGATGTACATCTCTATCTTCTAGTCTCATACGCACTTGTAAAAATGCCTTGTTGATATCACCTGACAAGGCTATAGGCCATCTCCTAAATCGAATCAGTATTTTTACTAAGTCTGGGTTAAGAGAGGGGCCAGTTTGGAGACAATCATTCAAGGATACTTCATTGTAACTAGCAGCAGAAGCATCAAAAACAGGTCTTACCTTTGTACTTGTACTAGCCTCTCTTACAACAGGTCTGTGAGGCATATAAAAAATAGGGAAAGCACTACTAATCTCATTGCTAGGAATTTCCTCAATTATACCCTCCTTTTCATACTCAATCAAAAAACCTTGTAATACTCAGTTTTCAGCTTAACATCCTTATCCAATTTACAGTGTAATTTATTTAGTCTCTTTAAAGCAAGTTGTTTATTATCTATTGGATCACTCTTAGCTGTTTCACTTTTCCAAGGTAGGGCTACTTCATATGTACCTTCAACAAATTGAATTTTCTCAGAAAATTCCTGCAATGTGAAATTTGACTCTAATTGATTATTGGACTCCTTAGGACTAATCCCTACAGATTCCAGATCCCAAAATTTACTTACATCATAATCAGACACCTTTGAAATACACAACATTTGAGATGACGTACAGGGATAAAAAGGATTAGCATGCCAGGCACCAGACAGTACCCAACCAAATACAGAGTTTTGAGTTACAATTCCATCAAATTGAATTACATCATCAGACTTTAAGAACTGCCAGTATGCATCCAAACCTATCAATATATCAATATTCACATGTGAATTATTCTGATAATCATCAGCAAGTTGTACATGAGAAAAGGCATTTAACATATTATTTGGAATAACTGGTCTAATCAAGGGCTGACATATCTTAGGAATCTCAACAGCTGTCAACAAATGTGATAAATTATTACGATCAAGTACCTTCAATTTATAAATGTTACTTAGGCTACTCTTACTTGACTTGTCACCTCCAAATACTGAATATGCAAGGGGCTGACTAGTAATCCACTTAGGTTTACATTTCTTTACAATATTACTACTAACATAAGTACGGTCAGACCCACTGTCAAACAAAGCTCTTGCTTCAATAGGTATGCCATTAGATCCCACAACACGAATCTTTGCAGTTTGTAAAATAGTACAAGTTACATTTGTAGAAGCAACGTTATGAAGAGCACCTCCATCAAAATTAACAGAGGAACCTTACTCATTACCTTTATTTACAATTTCAGACCTGTTCTCTACTGCAACCTATAATACCCAGGGAGGTGAAGGAGACGTCAGTTCTTCAAACAGGAACTTTATTAATTAAAACATACACGGGAGCAATACCAAAGCTCGAGTCACAGAGACACCAAGGTTAAGAGGGAACAAGCAATAAGGATTGTTATCTCTCAAGACACCAAGGTTACGAGGGAACAAGCAATAAGGATTGTTATCTGTTACAACCTTTATGGAGTCATTATCCTTATTTGAATCCAACTTAATACCACACATTATGAGGTTATGTTTTCCATTACATTTTTTACACTTGGAAAAACACCCTTTAGCTAAATGACCCTTTTTTAAATACTTAAAGCACAATCCAGCAGATTTTAATTTTTCAGCACGCTGTGGCCCATTCAATTTCAAGGTTTCATAACAATTTTCTGTTTTATGTTTTTTAGCACAAAATCCACAGATAGGATATTCAACCTCTGATGAGGTATGCAGAGCAGATGCAGAGGTTACCTTCTCCCTTGAGCCCTTAGAGTGCCAGTTTCTTTTTTTCTTCAGATACACTAGGATTTTCTGGTTTCCTAGAAGTAACATCTTTAAATGTCTCAGACCTTTCAATAGTTTCAATTTCTTCTTGTAAGAATTTCAGAAGCCATTCCAAATCACTTTCATGACCAGCGCCTTTCCTAGCCCACTCCATTCGTATTTCACTCGGAAGACGAGAAAGAATAATTGGCGTCAGGAAAACTTCACACTGCTTACCAGATACACCTAAAGCCTCTAAACTTCTGATATGCGTCAACAACTCATCCTGTAGATTCCACAGCAGGTAAACATACTTAGGACCTCCTGCCTTAACAGGAACCTTGCCATTTAAAAGTGCTTGAACATGGGCAAATATCATCCTCTCTGACCTTCCAAATCTCTCTTTAAGTAGATCACATGCAATCTTATAATTTACACTTGTGTGAGATAGACCTGAGATAACTGATTTGGATTCTCCTTCCAGCAATGACGCTAAATAACTAAACTTACTTATTACTGGTATATCTGAATTGTCTACACAGCAACTGAACTGGTCCCAAAAGGACTGCCATTCTGTCACTTCTCCTTTAAATTTCGGCAGTTTTAGCTTAGGCAGCTTCACTTGAGCACCTGAAGATCCATTAGTAGTACTACTATCATCATCACCTTTTTTGTCTAACTCTAGGAGTTTCTCGGTAGCCTTAATCCTAGGTATAAGAGACGTTGTTCTAAACTCAAAGGCCTTGTCCAAGTCATCATCAAGCAAGTCACTTTCTAACTCAACTTCTATTTCTGACTGTACTTCATCTAACTTGGACAAACGAATATCAAAATTTTCAATAACAGCCTTCAATTCAACTGCACTAAGGACAGGCCTTCCTAATAAACTTACGAGTTCCTTTCCTAGCCTAGAAACCCATCCTCTGGCTGCCTTTCTCTTCTTTAACAAATTCTCCATCTTGAACTATTTATTAGCATATAATTACTCACAAACGGGTTCTTGATATCCTTTCCCGGGTCTGGGCACCAAATGTTCTTAATATATGACTAACAACATCCAAGAAGGGTTGAGAAAGGAAAGCCGGATGGTGACGCTGCTGTTTCTAACTGTATTCTGTTTAAATTCTCACAACAAATGATGACAACACATCATCGGAAAATCTTACAGGATCACAAAACAGTAACAATCACTTATTCTCAAATTTCTTACCCAACAATTACAAAGGCAAATCACTCAAACCAAAGCAATACAATACAATTAATAATAATGCAGTATTTCAATAAACTTAGATTATTTAATAAAATTCGTAACTCAAATGACATTAAAGAAAACGTTGAAACAGCAAATTAAATGGCATACTCAACTAAATAAACAAGTAAAGCCTTTCACAAAGTTAATTCCAACAAAGAAAGATAACAAATTATGTATGAAATCCAAATATTCCTTTAACACATATAAAGTAAATGTTTTCAAGATAATTTAATGGTCGTTACTCATTATATACCAGGTGGTTGTTGTTGCACCGACACTGATACGTCATACATGCGCTCCTCACACGTTGATATCGGTGGGCGCATTCTACTTTTGTATATACATATTTAAATTTTTTCAGCGTTGAGGGTAAAAGCAATCAAATATGACTATTTAAAATTTTATGTTTGCTTTGGAAGCATTATTAATGTTGCAGCAATTTATTTCGTTTTTTTTTATTTATTTAACATTTGAACCGAGGTTTGATGGCGACTCCGTTTTTTGGTCAAATGCTTCAGCAATGAGTGAACAAAAGTTTTGAAAATGTTTCGTGAGGGTTTTTCTGAAATTTGGCTACACGTGACATTTTCTTACAATTTTTAAATATATGACAGATTTCACTCTTATGAAATATATTATGGCCTTAGTGTATGCGATAATCGCGTTTTCGCATTGAAATAAAAGATAAATACGGAGCATACTAGGTTGCCAGTTAGTGAGTTTTGAACGAAATCCTATGGAGTCATGTCGTATGAGATTTGAGCATCACTGTACATAAAAAAGTTTTTACCTTGGAATTCCAATGGAATGTACCTGAAGTCTGATCTTTTGGTAAAGTTTGATTTCAAATTTCGGCAAAGAGAGATTTCCTTTATGTATAGGTTATTTCGTATACCAATTATAAGAATGCCATGAACTTTGCAAAAAGATATAAAATGCTGCTGCTTCCCCGTATTTCGGGGAACATGACGACATCTCTCTGCAATGAAACTTCGTTCCGATAACCATTTTAATTAAACCTGTGCAGTGGGTGAGGGGGCGAATGACCACTTGCCTTATGTGATGTTTCTACTGCGTCCTATTCATGGCACTGACTGGCAGACTTTCTTCGTAATATCCGAGCTGTTCCCTTAATGTATTTCAAAGCTTTACAAAGATAGAAACAAGAGGCTCCCTCCAGAGGAGGGTCAATGGACATTTGTCTTTTCCATCTGCATCTGCAGAACAACACCATATGTCTTGAATAGTGACTTAAAGGTTTGTCGACAATGTTAACCTTTGTTAGAGATTTGTTTCTGTAGTGGTGAAAAAAAGGAAAAGAGTATTCTTTAATTGAGACATTGAATTTTAGCATATTTTTTTTTATTGCAAATAATATATTTTGTACATGGAATTTTCATCCTATTGTTTGCTGTTATCGTAACAATTGTATTGTTTCTTTTGATTTGTAAGTATCCTACTTTACTTCATCGGTTGAAACTGTTATGTACCTCTCATAATCTAATTAATTTTCTCACGTGACGTATCATATGAGATTACTGCGCTTTTTCGGAGCTGAAACATCTGTTGTAATGGAATAATAACTAATAGAATCCCTTAATGGTGAAGATAAGTGCTCTGTTTGTCTCTTTATATTTGAGGACACTGATTTTGTAAAGCTGTGCGATGATTTGATCTTGAACAACTGACTTGTCGACAATGTCGATAAGTCTCTGAACATCAATTTACACTATACTGGAATAGGCCTATTAGCGGAAGCTGTTTGTACTGTTGAGCCCAGTCTATTCTTGATAAAGGGAAACAGAACAAAGATTCTTGACGATATCACTTCTGCTTCTTTTAGCTAAGTTGGCGAATTCCAGGATACAACAGACTCCGCTGACAATACTTGGCTATCGAGTCTCAAAGTCAAAGTTGTCATAGTTGGACTTGGTTTCAGTGTCTCAACACCATTTTTGTGGTTCAGTGTTATAATTATAATCTTTGCTGGAATCAAAACATTCCTTTATTTCTGCCCTGAATGAATGACTTTATCATTTACATAGTTGTTTCATAATGAAGCTTTTACTTATTCTTGCGAGCTTATCATAATGGAGTGATGGTGTAACTTAGAGAAGAGTTTGCTTTGGATATTGTGTCTAACTCAGGTTTGTTTGTTTTGTATGGTGCTTTTACGTTGCATGGAACTAGTGGTTATTCAGCAACGGGACCAACGGCTTTACGTGACTTCCGAACCGCGTCGAGAGTGAACTTCTATCACCAGAAATACACATCTCTCACTCCTCAACGGAATGGCCGAGAATCGAACCCGTGACCACCGAGTTGGAATGCTAATACCATACCAACTACGCCGCTGAGGCGCTTTGTCACTACTCAGGCCTCCAGTTCCTGTTTTGCTCAATGAAGTAAAGTGTGAAGGCATGGATTGTGTATATGCATTGCAAAGTTTGCTCGTATATGCCCAACATGCATTGGCTATTTGGAAAATGGAAATTTCATGCTGGAAGTCAGTTCATAATTTATGTTCAATATAAATTTTGCACAACAATGAACTGGATTCACCTAAGAGTATGTGCAATTTAGTGTTATTGGCACTCGGCAACTTTCCGTAGGAATTCCTTTTCTTATACACTGCACGAATATATATTTGTTTCTATATTTTCCTTGCAGACAGTTTTCCTACTGAGACTGGCAACAGATACTGCATGAGCGATAGTGGCTTTGGCATTTGTGATTCTTTTACAGTAACTTGTTTAACTTCCTATTTGTATAGGGCTCTAAATAAACAATTCTCTTTTTACCTCTAAATATTTGTCTGTATTCATTAACCTCTTATTTTTTTTTCTTCTTCCTCTTTTTTTTAAACAGGCATATTTGATACATGAGCGATTTTTTTACTAATTTACATTTATACTCACATTGTTTGCAATACTCAACTGAGATTTTTAAGTAAATCATCCATCAAATTTTTTTTTCGTTTATATCATGTAAGTGGACTTTCACATATTTACTTGACCACATTTTTTTTTTATCGCATATGCATTTGTAACTCCTTGGTATGTGTAAAGGCCTGTCAACACTAAGAAACAATGTTTGCAAACTAGAAATAATATTTGCAAACAGTTTGCAAGCAATCTTATCTGTCCAGACCTCAGCTGTCGTCTGGATGCTTATCGGTGTAGTAGCCTCTGTATCCTACTTGTCTATTTTAATGCAGTCGAGGAGGGACAAGAGAAAGAAAAAGGGATTGGTGAGGAAGCTTTTAGAAAAAGGAGCGTGCCATACTGATTTCCCTCTGGCGGAATTGAATATATATATATATATATATATATATATATATATATATATATATATATATATATATATATATATATATATATACATCGTGCATTTGTATATATGAATATATGCATGTATACATGTAAGTAACATTTATATATATATATATGATCATATATATATATATATATATATATATATATATATATATATATATATATATATATATATATATATATATATATATATTATATATATATATATATATATATATATATATAAACATAAATGCCACGAAGGAAAAATAAACGAAGGAGTCATATATATATATGTTGCAACGATTAGTCGTTATATGTTTTAAACAACTATTTCGATGGTTGGATTGTTTCCCTTACCTGCCAGTGTTTATCGTCATTGTGACGAGGTTACTTTCATCGTGGTGTGAGTGACACCTGTAGACGAGTCTGGGATGGCGATCCGAGAGGTTCTTGGAACCTTCGGCTGAGAAGGCAACAGCAGCATGGCAGTATTGGGGCAGCTGGAAGTCGTTTATGACTTCAACGGGAGGACTGACTTCTACAGGAGGATGAGGTCTCGTCCGTTTCTGTGTCTTCGATAATTCACGTGAATTTGTCTGTTTGATTATTTTCCTGCTTGGGTGTTATGTGATTGGTATATATTTTTTCGTTTTCGTGCTGCCTATTTGTGTTGTTGTTATTATCATTATGTTTATGCTGCCGGTGTGATTGCCTTGTTTGGATTCAGGCTCTGTTGATGATGTTATTGTAATTTTCATCATTAGTTCTTGTGCCGAGCGAATTTATGCTCTGGTCTAATTCGGTGTTCACTACTGATGTCTGATTTTGGTTGATTTATTGATTTTGATAACTGATCACTGTATTTTCGCCACCCAAAACCTGGTCTCATTTGTAAATTTAACCTGTAAATAAGTTAATATTAAGGTTATTTTTGTGTTTTGTTCAGTCCTCTTGCTTGATTTGTCTTGCCTTTCTTCAGTCATTCCAGCCCAATTTCTTGTTCTTATTTTGAACCTGTTGGTCTCTAATAACAAGTTCATTACAATGTGTAAATATACATATATTACACACAGAAACACTAAACATTTTCCTTTCTGGATGGGAAACAAATATGCGGTAAAAAATGTTTGCAAACTTAGTTTGCTAACAATGTTTCCAAGCGTGGACAGGCATTGAGGGTGCTCCGAGCCGCTACCTTTTCAACTTTTAAGGTAATAATAGTTTTTTTTTACTATGCAGAATAAGAATTTTTCTCTCAGAAGAAATGCATGTTTTGGTGCTCCGTTAATTATATTTATTACAGTATGTTTTCATCGTCACTTAACTCCGTCTTTCATTGCATTGCAAAAGTCTTCGAATGGTAAATTTCAGGCGAGTAACACATTTATGTTAAAAAACATAAAGGAGACTGAGCTAACAAAATCACACAATCAAGCCTGGTGCTCTGATACTCGCTCGAGGTGGAGCAGGCAAAAAGGAACTGAAAATATGAATTTCGAAGACTAAATAATTCGAATTGGAGTTTCGAAACAGAAAATCACCATAAGGCCCCGTCCACACAGTCGAGCTTTGGTCGACTAACTTTGTCCGATATGACGTCAGAAGCGGAGAAACAGCGGGAAAAGTCAGAACTTTACCGCAGTTTCTCTGCTTCTGACGTCACATCGAACAAAGTTCGTCGAGCAAAGCTCGGCCGTGTGGACGGGGCCTAATTCCTTGTATCTCATTAGATTTAAAGTATTTGGTGTAAAAACAAAAATGTGAACCAAACCAAGCAATAAACGTTGAAAAAAAGCGCAAATTCTTGTCGAAGCTCTTATGATGATTTGAGCAAAAAATGCTTTCAAACACAAACTCTACAGTTGTTCGAAAATGTTCGAATAGTAGGGCTATGTTTATTATATTTAAGAACCTAATCAAAGATTTTTCATGTTTTCCAAGTATAAATGTTAACTCTGTCTTGAAATAGCAGAACTGAGAAAGAAAATAAGAACAAAATAATAAACTGTCATTTCTCTTCCGTGAAACTGGTTTCTCAAGTAAAAACATCAACTTTCTCTTGATATACGTGTCGTTGGAAAGAAAATGTAAAAAAAAAATTGAACAGATAACTAATCACGCATGTCTTTTCTATGAACTCTGTTGATGCTGTCATTTTTTCTTAATATGAACACTAATTTTACCATCGTTTGTATGGATGGCGTTATGCGATCATTTCCAATAATCACGAAAGAAATCAAAAGGGTTTCAAAATACTTAACAAAATATACTTTTAAAGTGATTCGATCCATATACCACTCTTTCCCTTCATCGTTTTTTTTTTTTTTTTTCGTTTGCTTTTGTTTTCGTGGATACTAGCATTTCTATTACTATTTCCTTCTTCATTATTTAGTTCGCATCTTATATTCAACAGCCATACTCTCACCAATATCCAGACATTATAAAAAAAAAAATCTCAAGATTAACTTTCTGCAGGTAAAGAAAGAATGCAAATTAATAAGCTTGCTGCGATCTTGCTTTGAATTTTCTTTAATCTACTTTGTCTCATTATAAATTCCTCTTTTCCTCATGGTATTACTATCACTGTTATAAATAATTAGAAGGAATCCTCTTATCTGTACAGCACCAATAAAAATAATGACTTTACTCGTAGAAGTCAGTATATAATAAACCTTTTATATTCTCCTAAAAAAAAAAAAAAAATCTGATGGAGAAAGGTCACGTACTAACTGACTGATGTTCACATCGTTTCACCAAAAAGAATGTACATGCAATTCTATAAACACAAGAAATTCACGGTTCTAACAGTTAACATTTCGCTATAATTCTACAAAGAAAATTGATGCTGTAATGGTATGCCCATGACGCTCCCTTCCAAGTAGCTTTTGTGTTGTGTTTGTTACATCGAAAGGAACCACAGAGATAAACACGGCACTATACTGATATGGCAGGAGCGACAGCCTTTATATGCGTCATCGACTGTAACCTGGACAACCGCTATTTGTACATTCTCGAGGCACTGCTAATTTTAAAAACGAAAAACACACGACGGCACAGTGGGGCCAGATACCCTGGCCACAGACACCTGATAACCTACAAAAACGACTAATTCTAACGACGACAATGCCACTGATTATGACTGTCCCTTAGGACATCCTGAGCCGCCCACACGCTGTCTGGTGGGCATCGAATAACAAAAAATACGCCATCGACGATGATGTTCATCTACAAGTATGAATATCGTCAGACGAAATGTATGATAATCTGTGATAAGAATCAACTAAATACACATCCTTATGTGAACTACATTGCACATCCCTTGCAACTTCCTCTACTATTCACTGTTCACAAGTATTCTTAATTTGAATGTAACATTCAATCACTACAGAATAAGGCGTATGACTGATATGGAGGCTAATGAGATATACTTTGAGACACTTAACTTCATTATTTTACAGAAACTAATATAGAAGTCACCTCTGAATTTATTGTTAATAGTGTAATGAGATAGGGCATGACATTCGCGGATACCAGCATAAGTAGATTATGAAGTGTCTATTGGAATTTTTATACCAAGTACCTAAGATGAATTTCCGTGTTGAGTTAGGGATCTGTTAACGAATCCACCAAAATTTTAACATGGCTACACCAGTGCATATAGAATATGGATGGCAGATCAAGATTCAACATATGCCATACACGAGCCTTCGCGTATAACACAATGCCAAGGTAAAGTCTCCACCACATAACGAGAATAAGCATACAAACATTTTCAGCCACAATCGTTTCACGAAGCATCAGTAGGTGTAAAGAACGAACCTTCAAATGGTGGAGCAGCAATAGACTACTATAAAGGAAAGAACAGGTATCGACCATCCATAAGGAAGCAACAGGAAGACCGCATTCACTTCTATAGATATTTCAGAACCTTTGCTGTTTCTTCTCAGAGTGCCGGAAGTAATTTTAAATCGTTTTATTGTAGCTTTAATAAGTAGCAAAATTGAGAATTTCTCCGGATATTTGTTTTTCTTCAGACAGGAGGTGAATTAAGTTTTCTTATAAAATACTCACAGAAACCTCGCTTTTGACATCACAAAGTTTTATCTCGTTTTTACAGATTTCAAACCATTACGTCTTTGTCTCAGAGAAGCGTCCAGTGACATGTGATAACGATGGCTGAAAATTAAAAATGATAGTTAGATGGTTTAACCCCAACAGACAGTTAAATAAAGACATGTAAAAGAATTTTGGCCCAGGGATTTCTCTGATATGCTGAAAACATCATGAATAAGAAAAATATGTAGTAGCAATTGGATGAGATACCGTAAGATTTAAAAAAATGGCCCAACAGAGAGAGAGAGAGAGAGAGAGAGAGAGAGTGTGTGAGTGTGTGTGTGTGTGTGTGTGTGTGGGGGGGGGGGTTGGGGGGGGGGAGCTAAAAAACTCGTACAAAATGAAGAAAAAGTTTATCAAGTCACTTTCCTTACGTCTTCACTGATACCCCACTGTTTGGTGACTCATCTTCATCTGATATATTGTAAATTTGATGCGAAAAAATCTAGTCTGATTGTTTAAAGGAATAACTGTAACATAATGCAATTTCATACCTAGGAAACGTCCCATTTGGAAACGCCCAGCCTGAAAACCACCCTAAGTTATCTAAGTTTTAAGAATAAAATATTTTTATCACATAACATCATTTTCGTATTCTAAACGGAAATGTGTTATTTACAACCGTCCTGTCAGAAAGCAAGGCTGTACACGTTTTCAATTAAAAATGGCTCTGAGGCTATTCAAACCGATAATAGGAAGCAAAGAATGTGTCAAGTAAGGTACAAAGTCTGTACCTTACTTGCACAAAACACTAATACAACTTAGCTTATTGATTTTATTAGTTTTCTGGAAAGAAAACTATTGTGCCGGCTTTGTCTGTCCGTCCGCACTTTTTCTGTCAGCCCTCAGATCTTAAAAAAAAAACTACTGACGCTAAAGGACTGTAAAATGGTAGGTTGATCATTCGCTCTCCAATCATCAAACATACCAAATTGCAGACCTCTAGCTTCAGGGCTGAGATTTTTATGGATTTTTATACATATTTTCTAGGAAAGGAAAGAATTGCCTTTTGATTCAATATCTTTTGGAAAAAATAATTTTTCGTTATATACTTGTTGTAGGATAGGACAAGAAACGAAAACGGGCTCCATGCTTGAGAACAAATCTCTGTGGCCGACGGAGGCAACAGAAAACTAGAAAAAGTAAATATCGAAAGATACATCTAAATTTTTAAGGAAGATTTAACACTCAACCATGGGTCGATTAAAAAAAAGTACGAATAACCTTCTTCAGTACCGGAAGACAAGAATTGTTACTTTTCTATTTTGGACAGAATAATTAGAGATTACAACAATGGCAGGTGGAGATATAGAAATGCTTAGCTTGGGGAAGGCGGATTGGTTTGACCAGAAATATGTGCACAAGAGGCTAGATGTACCGGTGAAAAATGCATTTCAGTCATGAATAAAGATGATCTGGGTTAAAGAGTTATAGTTAAATACGTGTATGTAGAAGCTTATTTGAGATTATGCACACTTTGTCAAGCAAGTCTCATCAATTATGAAAAGGAAATTTGCAAAATGACTACAAAATACCTAAATCAATGGTTTAAACGCCACACCTAAAAACTAATTACCAGTAGCATAATGGACCACTGGAGCAATTCAGATGTTTACATCGAGGATGACTCTTAAATCTGGTACAACATTTCATGAATTACTATTTTGAATTCACAACGGTATCTGAGTAGGTAACTGTTATTTGGAAGTCGATTTCTACCATTGCAAAATTTGTAAAATCTTTTTGTAAAACCGTGAAGATCCCTGTATATACATACAAATAAAGTGGACCTTGTAATAATCAGAGAAACACGACGTTGCGTTCTCCCTATTAAACAACGAACGAATAAAAGTGAGCAGATATGGACTCCGGGATCAAAGATACAAATGAAAAAAATACTGACTGAAGCAAATGTAGTGATGGGAGATTCAGTGTGCTTTTTGCTAATTTGTTGAATGTTCAAGATAGCACAGCCATAGAGGAAGAGCAGAATACCGACAAGTTTGAAAATGAAGGATGAAATGCTCTTGCGTCTGTAAGGAAGGTAATATATAAAGGTTAGAGACAAGAAAGACCTGTGGAGCTCATGGAATTTCGAACGAGATGCTACTGGAGCGTGGTTTGTAACTAAGCTGTTGACCTGGAATGTCTGGATGATGGAAATTATCCAGTAATTGTTTGAGGGTAAAGATGCCATAAGAGATAATGTTACCTTAGTTTACCAGGAAAGTTCCTTAGTAAAATTTTGATTGAGGAGTATGGCAGATAACAAGGTGCCTGATAAAAAAAAGGAGCGTGTTGGTTTAAAAATGAGAGACGTTATGGGGACCAAGTCTTCAGTGAAACAGCTATGTGAGAGGTTGAAATTAAAGAGGTAAAACTATGCTGGTATAAATGATAGAGCTGATACATTGAGAAATTTAGGATTAATGGAACAGGTGGTCATTTGTAAAGAATAAGAAACTTTCAGATTGAGGTGAAGCGTAGGTTAGGATACGTAGTCAAGAGAATGACTGGTTCAACGTAGAGCTGAAAAGGACATATTTAAATCTATATTATAGCTCAGATATAGTTTTGTCAGATAGTTCATTCTTGAATGGATTCATTTTGATGATGTCCACAGGCATTATTGACTAATTAAATTTCCTTTAGTACTTTTGATTTATGAAGAAGGATATGTTTGTCAGTTAAACATGCTTTAAGTCTACAAAGTAACGTACGAAGGTTTTCGTGAATAGTGCATCGGCGCCGAGTCTACAAACCACTTCTTTTTGGCTTCCAAGTTATTTTAGATGTTAAATAATATATATGCCTTGCAGATTAGGATATGTTTAAGAAGGTGAAGTATTTAATAGTTATTTTATTTATGATGTATTTCACCAAGAGATAAACGTTATTTTTGTACAGGAAGCTATGAACTTTACAAGAAAAAATGTCGACTATAAAAAACTCTAACTTACAAGAATCATCTTTTACTTGGTGCAACTTCATCAGATGCAATGGTCATTAATCTTTTGTCACTGATGACTAAACACGGTTTCAGAACGGAACACCTGCCATTGCACGAAAGACAACTAAACCTTTATTATTCTGCTTCGTTTCTGTTCAGCAACAAGTCAGTGTTAGCCTTCTTATAAATACCTGCCTCCCATCATATCTGGTTTTCATTTTCCATATAATATGGATGCAAAAATAACACTATTAAGTAACTTTCTTTTTGCATTTTCGAAGGAAATGAGGATCTCTGAATTACTCGCCATGATAATTGTTTTGTAACTTTGCGCTCAGAGTAGTAAATGTTAGCATTTCTGTGTCGGGAAGGGCGCACGTCTCAGGAGGCTAAACTTCACTTCAAGATACGGAGAGGGAAAGCGAGCCTCTACTAAACTTTTAATTAAACCATCTGTGACCGCAGGCGGTGTTGATAAATGTTTGCTATTTCTTACGCTTAGAGACTGGCAAGGGACTTACTTGCAGAGCCGTTGTTCTGTTCCATTACAGGAAAGGATTAGTTACCGGTGCTGTTATTGTGTAAGTATTGTTTTGTTACCTTTCTCTTCTAAATTTTCCTGGCTCGTATCATGAAAAAAAATACTGCGACATAGTCAAAATATATTTTTCTACACTTAACCTTAAATGCAAAAAGAAATGTAGTGTTGTGACTTGAATGCATTCTTGCCAGAATTATTTTGTTTTCAGTTCCGTTCTAAGTTTCTCCTTACATTCCGAATGTGTATTAAAAAAATGTTTCGAGCATTAACCCCTTGCACTTTTTTCAGGTAAACTTCTCTTATGGATCCTAAGTAACATGACTTTTAACAAGAATAAAAGTTTTTGGAAAAGAGTAATCATTGATCAAATCATATGCAACTCTTCTTAGATATGAGGGCAAGAAAAAATTACTAAAGCAGACAACAAAATAACTCATTATATCACTTACTGGCACCTCTTCTAACAACGCAAATGTTAATTTTCTGGTTGTTCTATATGCCTAAAAGCATAATACAGGGTGCCCATAAAGTTTCTTTACAATTTAAAAAATATGTTACAAGAACCATTGGTGAGATATCTTAATTTGCTTTGTTCTATGTACTCAGCAATTATCAAAGTTTTTAATCACAATTTCCGCCCACTCTTTTATAGACGCTACATAGATGACACTTTTGCCTTGTTCAAATGTAATTACCATGCTGATACCTTTCTTGAGTATTGAAATAACCAACACCAAAACATTAGATTCACGGTTGAAACAGAAACACAGAATTCACTTCCGTTCCTTGATGTGAGGATATCCATGGACGAGTCTGGCTTTCATACTGGTATTTATAGAAAGAGCACCTTTTATAGCTCATGTTTTTTTAACTTTAAAATTAATTCCGTGTCAACTCTCCTCCATAGAGCCATTAATCTGACATCAAGCTGGCATACCTTTCATACTGAAGTGACTTTCCTTGCTGATTACTTTAAGGATAAGTATTTCCCTCCAACAATTTTTTATAGATCCCTTAATAAGCTACTTAACCTGAAATTCAATCCACCCCCAATAGTCCATGGTGTCCCCAAGCTCCGTATGTTTGCTAGATTTCCCTTTCTCCATAATAATAAATTTAGGAAAAAATGCACCAAATTATTCAATGAGCAATTGCCTCCCCTTAATTTAAAACTAATGCCCATAAACCCCCGAACTATCGGCTCACTCTTCCAAGGTAAGGATAACATTAGCCCCCTGTTTGCCTCCGGTGTCGTTTATAAGTATAATCGTCCCAGATGTGATCTCGGCACTTACATCGGTTGCACCAGGAGGCTCTAAAAGTCCGAATTTCCTCTCATCAAGGAATTAGCTATAGAACGGGTTGTCGACTATCAAATCCAGAACAATCTAACATAAGAAATCACACTAAAAGTTGCAAAACACACGTAGATGCCGGTCACTTTAGTATTGTGGGAAGAACCCAACATATAGACGAACTAACCACCCTTGAATCAATAATTATTAAGCTAACTGTACCTTCTCTTAACCACCAGTCATCTTCCACCCAGCTGTTTATTGCCTAATTACCTGTTGCTTTGTTTACACTCCCCCTACATAACAATTTTTCGTGTCAGTTCTCCTTACGCTACCGCTGTGGGTAGGTGTCTTGTTCGTTCTATTATTATTATTATTATCATTATTATTATTATCATGATTATTATATATTTTTTTTCTATTATTATTATTATTTTTTATTAATTTGTTTCTCTGTATCCGCTCCTAGCCCTTTCACTGTTATTCTGTGTTTCTGGTTTTATTGTTTTTATTCTTAATTTATTAAAAGGGTTTTTAATTATGGTGTTGGTAAACATTGTGTGTATCTTTTTACTTATACACAATTGATGTGTAATCGTTTCAGCCTGGAAAATGTATCAAGCTGATACGAAACGTCGGCGCTAATAAATGGATGAAAGATAGAACGCGTCTCCTTACTCCAATATGTTTATCCTTGAATAATTGCTCCTGTCTTCATACTACTTTTAATCACAATATGTGTCATGGACTATTGAAACAAAATCGGATACGCAGACTCATGTTGTATTATATCTTAAATCATATATTTCGGAAGAAGTGCCCATGATTAGTTCATTTATCTTTTACATATAGTTTTATAATCATCTGAAAAGTTTGAAAGCGCAAAATATGCAATAGGCATACATAAACACAGAAAGACTTTGTAATCAACGTAACAAAGAAGCAGTGTGGGGGGAGTTGAGAATTTAATGTATGGAAGGTGAGTTCTTTAGGTAAACTAAGCTTTGTTTTTATCATGAAAGCGAAGTTTTTTAAAATATGTAGACGAGAGAGTGACTTGTTTGGCATAAAAATGGGTCTGAGAGAAGAATACTTTTTATTTCTATGTCTATTTGATGCCGTCGGTGAACCTCATGCGGTGCGCTGTAGGCATTACTTAAATAAAATTCTTTGAAGGGTTCATATTCTCTTTCTTCCATCTTCCATTCTACCGTCTTGCAACAAATTATTCATAGTGAAACTCCGAGGTTGTAATATTCTTAAATAGAATGCAGAAACTGGAAAAGTGTTTGATAATGTTTACAGAAAGAGAAATATCGATCATGTACGGGCTTTTATTATTACAATAATTAAAAGAACTTGAATTTTCTCCAACAGTAGAATAAATGAAAATGTTTTTGCATACTGATGAATTTATTAAGTTGAAGGATTAAGTGAATGTAGGAAATAATAGTTTATTTATAAAATGTTGAGGTAAAATAATGCAAGTCTGCAAGACAGGATGATACTCTAACGGGGATTATATAAAATGTTGCCTATATTAAAAAGCTTCATCAAATTGGTTATTGGGGTTAATTAGAACCAGGTAGGCACAATAATTAAACTTTAAATAGATGCTAAAATATTGTATGTGACAGGTGTGTATAAGAATTTGAGAGCAAATATAACGGATCATAGTAAGATGAAAAACGAGGTGAGCAATTAAACTCCCTGGTGAATCACGGAAGATAGCAGGGTGTGTAGATGACAAGGAGCGGAACTGGAGTCCGTTAGTTTAGGTGGGACAGTATAAAGAGGTTGTTGAGCCAGCTCTTCTTTACAGAAGTAAGGTGGGGATTTCTGATATTAATTAAAAAAAAAAAGTTACGCTGTTGAAATAAATCATTTATGCAATCAGTGTACTGTAAGGACACTAATGGAGGAAAGCTGGGAAATTTGCAGAGGTAGTCCTAGATCAGGGGTGGCCAACCTTTTGTTTCCCATGCACCAATTTTCTTCACTTCTAATTCAGATGCGCCACACGAACTTTAACCCCCTTTCAATCCTTCAAGTATGGTAATTTGGACATATTTGGCAGTTATACATATAATCATTTGATATATATATATATATATATATATATATATTATATATATATATATATATATATATATATATATATATATATATATATATATATATATATATATATATATATATATATATATATGATAGTGTGGACAGATGTAGCAGTTGTAAAGGAAAGGATTTAACATAGATACAAGGTAAACTGTACTTACTTTATTGACACTTTGAATTTGTATTGATAATACTCATTAGTTATTTCTGAAAGGACTAATAAAAATATGTGAACAAATTAGCAGTTTTAAAGAAAAGTATATAATGGTGACGCATTATTGTTTAAAGAAGATGACTAATAGATGCACACGGAACAGTAAAATCAAGTAGAAATTATTTCTATGTTTTAGATTAGAAGAAATCTCATTAAAACTCACTTCTAGCTATAAGTTACTTGAATTATTTTTTGTATTTTTTTTCTCTAGAAATCAGTATTATTATTAGTATTATTATTTTTTTTCTTGTTTTATGAGCAGGTATGTTTTTTTTCTTTTATTATGTCTGGGGTATAGTGCGCCACTTGTAATCGTGCAATGTGCCACTGTTGGCGCATGCGCCATAGGTTGGCCACCCCTGTCTTAGATGAAATTATGGATAAAATGTCTTAAGATGAAATGATGATTTGAAAAGAATGGAGAATGGCTGGTTAGTAACAAAGATGTTAGTAGGGTGAAAGACGGGTGAAAGAGTTAATGGAAAATTGGTCCCTTAATATCCTATGTAGGGTCGTGTGGTCACGACCCGGACAGTAAAGTGAATAATATTCATAAAAAAAAAGTTATTGAGCTACAGGAGAGATTTTGTGCTTAAAAGAAAGCTTAACTAATTCCCCATCTTATGCTATGAGTTTCATATCTGTAGATATCATAGTATTGGTTTTACAGCCGTTTTTAAAATCCAGAATTCTCTGTCCGGGTCGAGACCGCGTGTTCACGACCCGGACGGGGGTGTGGTCTCAACCCGGACGGATGTTTTGGTCCACCAAAAACACACTTACACCAATGTTTTATATTTTTTTTAACTAAGAACATCCAGAACATGACACTGAAAGGTGGAATAAAACAATTGGTAGCAAAATATCAATGTAATAAAAAAATATATATGATAAAAAAAAGGTAACTGAATTCCTTAAAACTACGCCTTTTTTCTTTTGTATGGCTTGTTTTCTTTCTATTAGGAAAATCAAAATGGGTGAACACTGAATAGGGATACAACTTACAACTTTAATTCTAATCTGTATAAAAACTAATGACTAAACTAGCTAATAACTAAACTAGCTAGACGAAACGGCCGAATGGCGCCATGATCGTTAAAGGGTTAATGCATGTTAAAGTCCCTCAAGGGAGGGAGGACCTTGATCAGGTTTGCTTGTCGTTGGGTGGTCCCCGTGCTGACTGTGAAGACCCCCAACACCCTGCTGCGGTCGACACTGTCGATATCCCCGATGGCTGGGAAGTGGAAGGTGTCCTTCAGCAAGGGCGACTTTATCCTCAGGAAGTCCAACTGCAGCCGCCCGTCTTTCTCCAGGGAAATGACCTTGCCCACAAAGTGGACAAGCTCCTCAGACCTCTTCCTCTGGAAGACAAGCTGGACCAGGACAAAGTCACCCACCTGGGGGAAAAAAAAATGAAAAAAAAATGAAAAAAAAGAATGAATATGGAATGAATGAATAAGGAATTTGGCTTTAAAACCAAGCACTGGGGAATCAAAGGCCATTCAGCTAGGCTACTAAATTTGACAATTAAATAGAAATTTTCTTCTAGACTTGCTTATGCAATTGATGAACATAATCTAGGCTAGGATAGGCTACAAATTTTGAAATATTAAAAAAAAGTTCCTTACCTCTGGCTCCTTCTGGACGAAAGGATAGGAGGCAGCATCGTGCTCGAGCTCTTCTGCAAACTCATCTGAATATTCAGATGAGTCGTCACACAGTGCAGGATTGTCGGCAGCCTCCTCATCGCTGCTGCTCGCCTCAACTGGCTCAGACCTCCTCCTCCTCTTTGCCGTCTGTCGTGCCTCCTGCTCTCTCTTCTTCTCTCTCTTCTTCTCCTCCGATCTCCGCTTCTTCTCCTCTCTGGCTGCTTTCTTCTCCTCCTTCTCCCACAGCTGGCCAAGAGCCTCCTCATCCTCAGTCAGGATGCAGGCGCGGATCTTCTTGCGCCCTCTGGCAGCAGGGCGGGGAGGAGCCTTCGGGTAGGGCTGCACAGCTTCGGGAGTGACATTGAGAATTGGAAGAGATGAAGCTGTTGGAGTCTGCCGAGGTTGGGGTGCTGCTTCAGGAGTGCTAGCCGCTGAAGCAGAGAAGGCTGGTGACATCCTACCTATTCCAGATGGTCCAGGCTGAGGTTGGTCAGGTTCCGATGAAGATGGTGTCAAGGGTGCGGCAAGAGTTTGTGGCAAATCATCATCATCATCAGGAGGGGCCTGCTCTGTGACTTCTGCCCCAGCAAACGCATCATCTGGAAAGATGTTGCGGTTGACGGGAAAGATGCCAGATGCGCGAAACCCATTGGTGATGTTGGTGACATTACAAACCTTGTCCCAGGCCTTGCACGCCATCTCTGGCAACATATGTTCCGTGATGGGCACGTGGGGGTTTGAGAGTTTGAAATCGTCCTGAATGGATCGCAGGACAGACTTGAAGGGGCCAAAGACACTTACATCTAATGGCTGGAGTTTGGCTGTAGTATGAGGTGGCAGCGTGACAATTACGATGCCATGCTGTATCGCATACTCAACCGCATGAATGCTCATGTGACACTCGGCATTGTCCATTATGGGCAGTATCTTATTCTCCACTGAAGAATAAGACACCTTATGGAGATGCTCGAGTGTCTGCACGAAACGCTCATGGTCCATCCAACCGTTAGCCTGCAAGAGCACTGTGGTTCCAGGAGTAGCCCCTCTCTGAAAATCAGCATTCATCTTCTTTCGTGCGATGATAAACACTGGAGGGAAACCCTGCCCTGCAGCATTAACAATCCCCACGAAAGTCATATGATTGCCTCTCTCCCGAGCAACCTGCGAAGCAACAGGACGACCTCTCTCACAAACAACCTTACATGGCTTCATCACAGTGGACAAGCCACTCTCATCCAAGTTGAAGATCCTGGCTGGCATGAAACTGTGTCGCTCGACAGCTTCCACGTAAGCCTTGAAGAAGACTTCAACGTTTACGCGGTTGAAAGCCATCGCGCGCGAAAGTGACATGCCCTCCGGAGCCTTCAATGCAAGCCTTGGATGATGGAACATATACCCGTAATACCAGTCACGGGTGGCCATACCTTCCCTCCTCCAGACATCAGGAATAGCCGGGCTGCCAACAGCCTCTGCATACTTCAGGACCATCCTCCTGAAAGCTCTCGTCGGCAGCCCGTAGAACATGCGCGCGATCTTGATCGAGTATTCCTCGATGAAGTGTTCCTGCGCATCAGTGAAAACCTTCTTGATGTTCTGGTGCTTAGGCACGAACGTCCTCCCATCACTCTCCTTGAGGGACCGAGTGAAAGCATCCTGAAAAAAATAAAACAAAGGTAAAGTGGGGAGCATAGGCCCTATAGGCTAAATGAAAAGTAAAGTTCTTACCCATAGGCCTGAAATAAAAAGGTAAGTTCTTTGGCTAGCCTAGGCCTACCCATATAAATTAAAATTTAAGAGGGCTTAGATTTATTCAAGCTTACCCCAAGAGTCGAAGCCTTCACTCCAAAAAGGTTGCACGCAGTGCGGATGCTACAGCCTGTCTCAATGCGGTGGTTAAATGCCTTCTCCAAGTTGGTCCAATCCGGGGTTAGGATGTTCCTCGGCTGGTAGTTGCGAGGCATGGGAACCATGGCTGCGAGGCACGAAGGATCTGAAAGAGATAAATGGCATTAGAGACATAATGAATATTGTCTATAAGTTCATAATGAAAAAATATTTTGACCTTTTCAAAAACCCATAATTTGTTAGTTTAGACAATCAATAACTTTATACGAGGTAATAAACAGTATTAATATTTGTTCCATGTTAAAATTCTATTGCCTGACCAATTAATAAATTTTAGAAAAATAAAAATTCTTCTCCTAGCTCCGTGTTCTCAACCCGGACAAACCTGTCCGAGTCGAGAACACGGACCTTGCATTTTAAAAAAATTTCTTAAAAATTAAAAAATTGGCCTAGGTTAAATATTTCAATTTGGAAGACTAAACACTATTGGGGGGCACATATTAATTCTAAAAAAAATTAGTTTGCACAAAAAAAATAGCTCAAAACTGACTCTATGTTTGACTTTGGCAATCACCCATATTTAATTATTTTAAACCATTAATAATTTTATAAGAGTTAATATATAGTATTAATATTGGTTTTAGGTTAAAATGAGAGTGATTGACAGAGTCATTTAAAAAAATAAAAAAATCCTTCTTATACCTCCGTGTTCTCGACTCGGACATCACGTGCACACTGTCCGAGTCGAGACCACGCACATCATTTTTTTAAAAATTCGTAAAAAATATAAACAATTGGCCTAGGTTAAATATTTCAATTTGGAGAAGTAAACACTAATGGGGGGCACATATTAATGCTAAAAATAATTCACTTCCATCAATAAAACACTTCGAAAAATCACTTGATATTTAGCCGTGGCAAACACCCATTTCCAGCCTTTTCCATGGCTTTATCTCACATATGGTACATTATAGTTGTAAGAACTATGCAATCATTCACTTTTTAATTGGTTTTTCCAGTACACTTAATTTGCATGAATTGTCAAAAATTGTCCGAGTCGAAAACACGGCATAATTTTGTTTAGCGGGCACCCCGAACGAGTCCATTCTTGTTTAGGCACTCCGTATTATCACTGATTTTATGCCAATATGGCTATATTACATAACAAAACTTATCACAAGTTGATCACGCCTTATTCGTGGTCATGGCACAATATATCCTGATGCCGAAAATTAAGATCGCGACCTCTTAAAATCGAAATTCTTACCTTGCTTACAAGCGGAGCGTCGGCGGGGAGGTTTGCAAATGGCGTCTAGTTAGGACCGCCCTCCCTCATACGTCATAGCTCTGACGTCATCCTAGGCTCGATCGTTCATTGGTTAATCAAGACTGTACTGGTCGAGACCTTGTCCGGGTCGTGACCACACGTAGCATAAGCGTGCAGAAGTTTTCCGACCAGCAACGGCTTTAAAAATCACTAATTATCTACGTAAGTGAGATGAAATGTCAACTTGATAAGCAACGTGATCTATTCATGCAAGCACACCTGTTAATTGTGAATTTCTCCAACTAGCATCTAATATAAGGTTTTAACTGAAAACGTTTTAATTGGTAGTGGATGCAAGGTTTCATCTATTAAGGCAATTTCCGTGTTAACTTCACAGCCTAAAGCACTTAATAATCTTAATCATCTTTGCAATTAAGCCAGCTCTACATTTTTCTGTAACTTATTCAAGTATGCAGTTACCGAAGAATTTCCACAATGCATAATTACTTGAACAGTGATGATCAGATAAGTTATCTTTTATTCAAGAGGCAGACTCATATATCCCCTTAGCTGGGTTATAAACAGATCATTTGAGTAAGAGGAAATTATTTGAATAAGAGGCAGAATTTCCGGAGCTGTTAGATTATCAGTATGAGGCGAAGAGAAAGATTCTTATGAACCAGTTCCCATCTGTCATGCGAAGAGAGGCAATATGCCGCCGTAGTATAGGAGGCGAAGTTCAGTAAGAGGAAGGGGTCACAGGCCCAGGGGGTTCGACTGCTGTTTAGAGTTAGGAATGTCATTGATCATAAAAGGGAGATCATCAGAGAAAAAAATGATGTCAAAGCAAAAGTCTAGAAAGGAAAAAGACTTCTTAAAAAGTAAATTCTTGGGTAATTCAAGGCAGCATCAAGAATAGCAGAAGCTGCAGGAAGAGAGCGAGAAAACTTGTGAGACATTAGGATCAAATACAGATTTCGAGGGAGATTTTTCAAGATTTGATTCAAGAATTATGAAACAATGGATTAGAAGCTGAAGGACTAAAAGTTTATTTTGACGAACATTGCACTTTAAGTTTTGTTATTCTGAACACATCATGTTTCGCATTTTTACCCGGTACGTTTTTATCCTTCTAAACCTGAAAAAGAGGAAAAAGCTCTTATGCTGTCTTGATAAGATTTCCTCCTAGCGAGAATGGTTGTTGAGCGGAAACTGTTATGCCCTGCGCGTCCTCTACATTTGGCGCATTTTTCACGTTCGCGGGAAGTCAGTAAGGAAAAGCGCGATATGAATGTTTTCGATTGCATTAGTTGATGTTTGTCAGGGCTCTCTACTTGAGCCTACATATGCCGCCTCGAAGAAGAGGGATAAATGCCTGAAAAACAGATGCGCTTTCACGAGAGATGTTTCAAGGTTGGTCACGTAGCAAACTGTAATACTTAAAACAACATATATTTCTCGAGAACCAGATCCAAATTTCCCCCAAAAAATATTTCTCGAGGCAAGTTGCCATATTCTTAAAAAATATTTCTCTGATGGTTAAGAACCAATGGTCCAATGCCGTTGAGAATATAACTGTATAAATATCAGTTTCATTTATAGTGATGCTGAAGAAACAAAATGCCCGAAGGAGAGTATTTATGCTTGCCTTATGAGTTTATTCTACATTGGTGTTAAGTATGGATTAATTTTTGCTGTCGCTGATATATAGTGATAAAATAAAGCGTCAACGATAGATTTCCCATGAATACAATCTAGAATGAAGAAATTAATGCAAATGCTGTAGTTACTTCTTTGTTCACATTGTTCGGCTTTATGTACAGCCCTCCACAGGGATGATTCCTTCTCTGGAGGGCCCTTGTACGTTTTCGAAATAAGTTGCTTGTTACATTTCATAATTGCCTTTAAATGTTTTCTCATCAACAAAGTAGCTCCTGCAGAATAGGAGAGTCTTCAGTTCTTTTTTTAAAATTGATTTCTTTTTCTATGATCTTCACTTCAGGCGGTATTTTGTGGCCTATAAGCTTCACTTGCATTTCTGATCACAATAATCATTTCAGGTCTAAAGAAACTTAAGCAGTTTCTTAGATTGTGTTGATACACCATACTTTAGTGCTTTAAAGACTGTAAAAAGTATTTTGTATTCTATTCTTGCTTTTACTTGGAGCCAATGTAGCTCGATTAGTATCGGGGTTATTCTATCATGGTAACGTCGTCCTTTTTATTGATCTGGCAGCTCTATTTTGTACTCCTTACAGGAGTTAGGAAGACCGCAGTATCTTACCTTGCAGTAGTCAAGCCTCGAAAGTATTTGATTACAAATTGCTGTTTTTGGAGTATCTTCATCTAAAAATTTTCGAATAAAATTTAATGCAATGTTTCTAATATGATAGTTACAGGTTTTTACAATGTGCAATATGTGTTTTTTCATCGATATTTTATAATCAATAGATACTCCTAAGTTCCTCACTGTCGATATAATGTTCATGAATGACGAGCCAATAGTTATTCTTTTGAAGTAATCATATTTTCGTAGTGCATACGCTCGGTTTTGTCTTCATTGACTTTTAGTTTCAACGCCGACATTCACTTTTTTATATCTTTCATTATTGCATCAATTTTAGTGATGGTATCGTCAGCATACAGTTGATAACTAACCTTCCGCTTGTTTAGGATTCTAGATAATTCAGTTCTATAAATGCCAAATAGCATTGGACCCAGTAGTACGCTGCCTTGGCCCACTCCTCCAGTTAGGCCTTTCTTTTCTGATTTCACATTTGATATAACCACTGTAACCTTCCTGTTTTCTAAGTAGCATTTGTATTACCATTTGAGTACATTATTTACAATATCTACTGCTCTCAGGTCTTCAAGCAGCAGATTATGGTCCACTGTGTCAAATGCTGCACTTAGGTCAAGCATTATATCACTAGATCGATGGTATGGTTCAATAATGATGTCGGTTTCTTCACAATGACAAGATCGTGACTTTCAAGTAGTTCTATAAATTGTTTGACATCATTGTCATTTTCTAAATGCAGGTGGAAGTCACCGCAAAGCAGTGTATTTTTGTTATCAGCTGACATGGTTAGGAAGTCACTGAATTCGTCGAGGAATGATCTCTTACTTGTGCTTGGTGGTTTGTAAATTGCTATAATTTATATGCGTTTAAATGTGCTAAATACATTTTGGTGCATTATGAATACTTTGTATACTTTTTTAAAAATGGTTCCCACTCTACCAACTTTTTTTCTCTCTCGGAACATTAAAGTTGTGAATAGGTGGCGTCATTTCGTTTATTTTAGAGTAATCATTTACATTATTACTTCGCCAAGACTCCGTTAGCATACATATATCTAGATTGTGATCATATATAAGATTTCTAATAATATTGGTTGTATTTCCTGTTGACTGCATGTTAATTAAATTGCATAGAAGATTATTCGCCAAAGCCATGATCCGTGTTATTTTTCACCCTTGATACTTGTTCTTTATATACTATGCGCTCATTCCCATTATATGTATTATGTTCAGTCTCACTTTGGCCTTTCTTTTTACAATTTGTACACTTTAAGGAGGTGCTAGTACATTTATTTGATAAGTGATTTTCACTGCGTTTATGACAAACTTGGTTATATATACAATTTGTTGCACCATGACCAAATAATTCTTGACATTTATAGCATGAATAGGACATATAACATTCGCACACACTGTAATGATTATACAGAGTGTACAACTTTCACTTCTATCATAGATAGCCTTTCGCATTTGTGGTGTGCATTTGATGATATAGTGCTTATATTTGTCCTCTTTGGCTTTCATTTCTTTTACAATTTTCTAGTCGTGGTCTTCAGAAACGAGAGTACTTATCCATGGATTTTTCTTTATGATGTTATTGGCAATGCCATCTTCGTCCTTCGGAACATATACTACTTTTATTTTGGTTTTAAGTTTACCTTTCTCATTTACTGATATATTATCGATTTCCTCAATCTCTGCTTTTGCCTTATCTATGTTTTTTCTATCTGGGAATCTTACAAATAAGCGTCCATCTTTTGTTATTTTAACCTTTTCAACTGGCACCGTTATTTTACGCGTAATTTGCTTCTTTTCATTTGCTGCTGTGTTCTCTTCTCTTCATCAGTAGATTGGATCAAAAGCGCTTTATTTTGTCCTGAGTGATTCTGCGTAAGTATTGTCTATTTTGTCATAATCTTTACTTCTTTATCGACATTGTCAATTTTGAATTAAATTTCATCTATGTAGGTCATGGCGTCACACGTTCTTCGAGTCGAATCCTGAATCAGCTCTGCTGTGTCTGCTTTTATTTCTTCAAGTTCGTCTTCAATAAGTTTTTAGAGTTCTTTGTTTAGGCCTCTTTCGGTTGTTACAGATGTACTAAGTGTGTAATAGAAATTACATAAAAATGGAAATGTAATCCATTTCTTATTATAAAACATAGCTGTGCTCTGGGTCACAAGTTAATGAGAAAAACTTCCCAAAAATATCTAGTTCATCAGGATGTGAGCGATGCTAGCTCACCATAAGCACAGATAAACGAATGGACATCCTTCTCACGTTCTGAGATGCTAAACTGGCTCTCACGAAAACCGGATGAAATTGTTTAATCAGCATGACCTAAAAGGGAAGTACGTGTGTTCGTTTGTCTCCTACTGTTATATGTTTTCAATCCACAACTTGCAACTTGTATAACTTACTCTTCTACTTGAAATAACTTTCTTCAAACGTTCTATCTCAAGATGTTAGCCTTGTAACTACTTAAGAAAATATATACATTTTATTAAGTTCAAGAGTTTCCAGACATTCTTCAATGCGTGTGAACAAAGAAGTCTGACGAAGTCCATGCCTGCCGGCCAAGAGAGAGAGAGAGAGAGAGAGAGAGAGAGAGAGAGAGAGAGAGAGAGGGGGGGACTAAGATATGTCTCTATAACAAACTACTGTTCGATTTTAGCGAACCCTAAAGAAAACAAGGCGACTGTCTCCGTCACTTTTATCGAAGTGGGTTCAGTCGTTATGTATGTTGTCACTCGAAAGTATGCCTGTGTATTTACTCGTAATTCCTGAACAATCGTAGTGGAAGCATATACCACAAATTTCATAGCAAGTTCCTTCATTCAGAACTTCAACAGAGCAATAAACGCAGTTTGCTGACTCGCTCTTAATTTGGATTGACTCGTCTTCATCCATGTATGAAACAATGTTTCCCCATCCCTTAACCGCTACAAAGAAACTTAAACTTATATGAAGGAAATAATATCATCAGTCCTTTATCACTTCCACTTGTGTTCACATTTAACTCAGAACTAGTATGGTGGGTCGTTTTTCCTGTGGGATACTGAGATGACATTCGGATTCCTGAACATTAATATCAACGCCAAAGTGTGACGGTGAATTTAGAAATTTGTGATGTAATGTTTCATCTTCTTACTTTTCTTTTTCACCTGCAAGACAGAGGAAAATTACAACGATAAATCCTGGACGGTAAGAAGCTTACTCTAAAGCTAAACATAACTCGAGGCAGAGCAGAAGATATGTTGCGAAAAAAATAAAGGATAGAGAACTTCCTTGGAAACTCAAAACTTCCTTGTCTCGGTCTACACTGCCTTGGAGGTTTACTTTCACTTTTTTTTATATTTTTCAAAGTCAGCATCGCTGATTTGCATGTCTTCTCCTAGAATTAGTTATATAAGACTTTGCTAGCTTTTTCCCCTGACATATTAGTTTTATCTGTCTGGCTAAGGCATGCATTCAATAAAAACGCTAAATCTCAGAAAATAAAGGATAAGGATTAAAAAAATCTCAAGGTACAACTTGATAAAAGCTCCATTTTTCACTAAGAGGTAATAGTTAGAGAAGTTGGACAGGAAGACTGGAGAAAGGAAATGCAAAAGGAGCCAAGTAAAGGCTAAAAAGTAGGCTGCACCGACGGGCCTAAAGGAATGTGCAAACGTCATTTCGTTATACTTTAAGTGCACGAAGTAATGCAATGTGGAATCAGTGAATAATTGATAAATTTGGGAAGTAATCATTTACCTTGTTCGTTTATCTAAAAAAATTCATATATATCTTTTCTATTTGTTTGTTTGTCTGTTTTTATGTCAGTATTTCTGGTCACAGACTGAGATGTATGGGTCAAATACACCATTTTGTATAAAGAAATAAAAAAGCTACAGCATTTCTCAAAGAATTGAAAGGCAGGGCTTCAACTCTAATACCACATATGCAGTGATATGACTTTCGGAAAGTTGTGTAAAAGACAAGACTGTTGAATATCAGTTAGAAATTTACAATTATATATAGTAAAGCCAGTTCAAATATATCTCATCGTGTACAAAAAATATATATATTTTTTTTTTATCTACAGCAGAATCTAGGAATAAATCTGCTTCAGAGAACAGGTATGATCGATGAAACTTCGAGGACTTCTTTGATGACCGTCTGTTAGAGCAGGTGTAGTCGCTTATACAAATAGAGAAGAAAACTCCTCTCCTTCCTCGTCCTCCTTTTTTCTGTGACCTTCGGATAACCTTACGGATGCTCGAACAAACTGACCGAAACAAACAACAAAAGCTGTCTCTTTAAGGCATCGAACAGAAGTGGAATAGGTGGTAATTCAGTGACTAAATGTTTCATAACGGTGAGCACTTGTGTTGAGTACCGTGCATGCTGAAAAAAAAACTTCAAATATGATTCAAAATATTAAATAAGAACATTATATCAGGGTGCACATCACTGGGCTTTCAGGAGAGCCATCAATCCAGCAACCTGCAGCATATCGTCAAAAGGATACCAGCTTAAGGTGATATGAAAGAAGGGTGAATGAAATGAGGTAAATAATAGTAACCCAAATAATTCCCATAAGATGGCTTCATATATGGAAGTAAAGATATACTTTTAGAGAATTCATACTTTAACTGCCCCAGCTATTATACGAGTAGTCTCGCCACCGAGCTATGTCATGACTTCAGTAGTTTCTTTACTTCCTACTTTCGTTAACAGCATCCACGTTTA
>NC_061091.1:38128414-38178414 GCF_015104395.2 Macrobrachium nipponense
GCATCCACGTTTATCACATTTTAGTTGTTAGTTAGAATGAAAAATCACGGCATTTTTGGAGTCTTTCTTATGTCTGTGACCACTGAAACCTCCTGAGAATGCGGTCATTCACTCACGACGTCGTTGTAGTCTACTTCCTCATCACAGTTGAAGTCTTCTTATCGTTTTAATAAGCGCTCAATTCTACGAGAACTTGTGATAGATGGTGACAACGATGCAAAAGAACTATTGTTTTTTCTAAGGAAATTTGGAATTCTTCCATCGAAAGCTTACTGTCTTCCTGACGAAGTCAAGATTAATGTCCCATACCTCAGTAGAATTCCTCTATCGCCAACGCTCAAACCAGCAATTTGATTGATTTCCGTATAAAAAAAGGTTTCTTTTCCATGTTTATTTTGTTTTCATTTCCAATTTTTTGCTTTATATATTTGTTGATCTGACTATTTCTAAATAAGTTATTTGCTACAATTCTCCTTTCTTAGGTCATTGTGATAGTTTCTCCACCCAATAACGAATATTTCTGAGCAACATAAAGACACAATTACTAGTTGATTATAGTGACATCAAGTTCTGATTAAAGGTATGGAAAAAAGTAGTATGACTATCATCTATAAGATCCTTGTTTCTGACCGAGTAGCGTGATGTCGGGAATTGTGATTAGAAGCCTTGCCCCATTTCCGTTAATCATGAATTTCGTAATTCTGCGTGCATGTCCATATTATTATAGCAAAATCCACCTACCTTGCAGCTAAGACCCGCCCACTGCACGCCAGTGATTGGCAGGCTCTCGAAGGGGGGAATGAGAATGACGTTACACGAGTTAACAGTCCAGTTGATTACCAGTCCGGATTAGACTCCGTTCGGTAAGGTTGAGTTTCTTGCATGAATCATGACACCACAGACTTGAGTTCCCAGAGTTGTGAAGTATGCAATTGACATCTCTGATAAATGATGTATGAAGTGTTATATTATTATGAAGATCTTAGATAGTTTGTCTGTGCACCTAATATTGTTTTTATCGTGCGCACCCTAAATACACAAACATCTTGATTTTGTTGTTGTTGGCCTACATAAGCGATCCCACATAGAACACATTAATTGAAATGAAGTATAGACTCACGTAGCCAGTTCCGATATTAGTGTATTAATTTATCATAATCCTGCACATCAAATGTTAATATCACTGAGAGATTAGGCCTACACGTCAATTTCTTATATTTTGAGACAAAGACTGTGCATAAACCTATGCGTCAACTTCTTATATTTTAAGCAAAGATACTATAGAGAGTATACAAAGACACTCAAGTTAGCCTTATGAGACGTACCACGGCGTCAGTAGAGACAACTGGCGGCTGTAGTAAAAATTAAAAAGCATGGCATCATAACCAATAGGAACACGATTTTCCACATGATTGATCCAATAGTCATTTGTTTACATACTTTGTGCAGAAGGTATATTTGACTACGGCTTATATAGCCAAACTTTTATTTTTGTAGATCATAGTTTGAATTTACTAAAACATACCTGTTAAGAATTAATATTATAGTTGCAATTTATAGGGAGTATGGCTGTATTGTGTTTGTAGTGCAGCTCAGAATTCTTGGCGTAAAGAGAAAATTTTGGTTGCATGGTATTAAAAGAAAATCCTGGATGAAAGGTATCAAGATCGTGCCCAGAATGCACGGTGTAAAATTTAAAATTCTAAATACATGGTATTAAAAGAAAATCTTCAATGCATGACTTTTACATTCGTGGCTTATGTCCTGACGTTTCATGTGACATCAATGCCTCGTCCTTGATGGCGGCATTAGATGACAACCGCTTGGCGGCATTCGTGGTAAGAGCTACAAGTCGAAAATCCAACAGACTTTGAAAATTACACAAGTATGCCAATCCTTGCATTTTATAAATTGTTGGAAAAAAAATTGAACCATTTATTTGTAACCAGGACACCAGCTTTCGAGACAGCATACCACCAGGAACTCGTTCTTGCAGCTGGAGGATCGTATGCAAGCCTCGAATATTCAACCAGGATTTCATCCCCGAAACCTGTGAAGCCATCTATAATGTCCTTAGGGAGGATTATTTGAAAGTAAGGTTCAAATATAGGTACAAAGTACACAATTATTTTTTTTTATTACAGGAAACGCCGCTCATCAAAACACCATAACTTCGGAGCTCCAGACTTCTGTGATGTTTTGATTGCAGACATTTCCCTGTAGAATTGTGTCGTTAGGGTGTGCAGCTTTTTAGTAATGTCTTCATTCTGCAATGTACAGTTTACAAAACTCGTTAACTCTGATTTTATGGTTTCCAAGCTTGCACTCCTGATGTTTCTCATCTTGAAATGTAATGCATTTGATGTTCCAAACAGATGGATGTTCCTTCAGTAATTCAACAAAATGTAGCGTTAGTCCTTGTCCACTCCAGGGGTTTGGCGGGTGATGGTGAGCGGACATCCTCCACCTCTGAACGTTGGTGCATCACTAAGCTGCGCAATGAAATGGCTCTGCCCCAACAACACGTTGGTGATGATGCTTCGTGTTGAAAATGTCGTTTTTCAACGCATCCATCTAACACTGCGAGCATCATGATGCATAGTGTGTGCGGGGCTTTAAGGAAAAACTTCGAGTTTAGTATCTTTGGGTATTCTATAGTATCTTTGATTTTGAGCCATGACAGGCCATAGACCTACCTACACGTCAATTTCTTATATTTTGAGACAATGACAGGGCATATGCCTACGCATGCAATTATTATATTTCGGGACTGACAGAGCATGGGCCTACACGTCAGTTTTTTTTTTTTATTCCAAATAGTTGTCTACCCGTATCTATTATAAATGGAGTAGCTTTTAATTAATATAGTGGTGTCAACTCCATGATATACAATGTATATGCATAAAGTGGAATGTACAAGTGCAAGCAAGAGCACATACACGTACATGAGTGGATGGCCATAGTAATTGTAACGCTATTTATATCTCAGATAATAAAAATAAAACTTATGGACACATAGCTAATGGCACACAGATCAACCAAAGGAATATCTCAGCCTTACATAAAACTATTAGACTGCTCCTAATGAATTAAATGGGAAATATATTTACAAATGGGATTCCAAATTATATTACTATGATGAGTAAATATAAGGCTCCTGTAGCATTTCTATGAAAATGAGGCCTATGGTAGGAAGGAATCTTAAGATACATAGTGAAATAAAAAAAATAAATGGTAGCTGAAAATGATATGTATGAAATAATCCAAACCAGTCGGCGAGTAGCCCATGATTCATTTGCTTTTAGGGGCTTTCGTGTACATTACCCTGTTAGACAGAAGGATGCATAAGAGTCAGTAAATTATCTCTCTCTCTCTCTGTTGTTAGGAGAATATTCTATTGTAGACTATATTCATTAATATCTCGATTACTTTATTTAAAACAATTGACTAAATTTCAATTAAGGACAATTTTGATTGTATCTATGTTTATCCTGCAACAAAAACAAATATAATTACAGCACGAGCCACAATAAAACGGCTTAATATAAGATAGACCTATAATGCAAACGTCATAAGCTACGTACACCGACAAAAAGACATAGGGCACTGTAGGTTTACGTAATTTTTTATGGTCCTATTATCTCGAAAGCAGATGTCCTTAAGAAAATTATCAACAAATTATATCTAGTTTATATATAATATATATATATATATATATATATAATATATATATATATATATATATATATATATATATATATATATATATCGGCATATTCTGGTTGTGTAGAGTACAGTCACTGCTTGTCATCCCTCCCCCATGAGAAAATAATTGCAATGAAATCATTTTTAGGACCATTAGAGTATAGAAAAATTTCCAGAAATCAATTTGAAATGCCAATCTCCAGGCTCTGAAAACGTCTTTGTGTTTACATTTAGAATGGTGAACACACTTGACAATATCAGACGGCAATTTTCTTTGTCCAGTGATTCAAGTACACCGACATTCCCTTTGTAACCTCCGTAATTAGGTGAACTTCATTTACAAAACAGCATTGCAGCATCGCAGAACACACTTGACTTCATTCACATTTAAAATAATTATTTTCTACCACTGGGGCTTCTTTCCTCCAAATGATTGAATACATTTCTCTGTTATTTATATATGGAAAGAATTTGTTGTGATATGCTTTTCTAATATCATCTACTGCCAAAGAATAGTATTCAGGGGTAAACTATGCTATTTCTGATAAATTATCTAATTGTAACATACCATTCAGTCTTACAGAACAATAATACCTGGTTAACCCGTTACAGTTTATTAGACTTTTTAAACAGGTAACACTGAATCTTGCCTTTTCTTCAATACGTATTATCCCTAAACCTCCTTCTAACTTTGACAAATGCAGGGTACTGCGTTTTATAGGTCGATGCATACCACACCATATATAATTCAAAATAATTGCATTCACCTTTTGAGCTTGTTTTTTACTTAACGGAAGTGTGTGAGCTACATACCACATTTTGGACAATATCAAAGAGTTGATTATTAATGCTTTCTGGTAAAGTGTTAGATACCTTTTACACAACATGTTAACTGCCTTTTCAATTTTGTTCTCTATACCTGACCAATTTAATTTACAAGTTTCTGCATACGAATTGCTGAAGTAAATGCCCAAAATTTTAGCACAGTCCACAACTTTGAAAGAAGTTACCTTCCATTCACCAATTCCTAAGATGACATATTTTTCTTTATTTAATAATGAGCCAGTTGCTGCTTCAAATTTCTTTATCTCATTGTGAATCTCTATTAATGAATCATCATCTGCAAAAATTACTGTTTTATCATCAGCAAATCCCTGTACTTTAATTTTGTCTTTGTTTGGTAATGTAGGAAGTACAATTCTTTTTATTGGTTTATAATGCTAGGTACAATGGTTCCTGGAAGATGACATACAATAACATTGATAGTGGACAGCCTTGTCTAACCTACCTTCTTACATTAAAGGTGTCTGTAAATAGTTAATTCACACATATCATACTTTTACATTCTTTATATAATATTTTCAACCATGAAATAAATTTCATTGAAAATCCAAACTTTTCCATAATTCTAAAAAGAAATGACAAGTTCACCCTATCAAAAAGCTTTGGACCAGTCCAAGTTAAACATCCCTGCATTCAAATTATTTTCTCTTACCTAATTCATTATGTCTCTTATTGTATTATTGCAGTGAATTATGGATCTGTTTGGAGTAACACAGTATTGTTCAGGTGATATGATTTTTCCAATTACAAGTTTCAAACGATTTGCCATTGTTTTTGCTAGAATTTTATAATGAACATTTAATAGAGTGATTGGTCTCCAGTTTTCAACCATTTCCAAATTTACACTTTTTGGGCATAGTTTTATTATTCCAAAATTTTGTGATTCCGATAACTTTCTTTCTTCCAGCATATATTTCATTACCTCTGAAAAATCGTTTTTGATAATATATCAAAATCATTTAAAAAAAACTCCGCAGTTAATCCATCACTTCCAGGTGATTTTCCTTTATTTCTTTTTATTCAATGATTTCCATAAGTTTATTGTCCTCTTCATCTGCCTTTTTTTTTTATTTTGCATTTCTCAAGCAAATATGATTGTTCTTCGTGATTTCCTTCAATAAATTCATACATTACCTTAAAATGGTCTTTAAGATACACAAGAACAGCCTTTGTATCGGTTAGCATATTTCCACTTTTACCTTTTATCTTCTTTATCAGGTAATTGCCTTTATGCTGTTTCTCTTTCCCAAGCAAGAGCGATGACAATTTTTCCCCTTCCACTTGATCTTTTAATTTGGCTCTTATTTTTACTCCTTCACAAAGTTCATTTTGAAGACGGTTTATTTTACTTTTCAAAGCATAAATTTCATCATATTTATCATTCCCAGCATTGCATAAGCCATATATAGATATTTTAATCGATATTGCAATAAATTTATTAAACCATATTTTTCATTTGATACCCTCGTTGCAACTTTAATGAAGAACCTTTTACATTCCTTTTTAGCAAATTCCCACCATTCAATTACATTTTCAAAATTGTCTTTTTTTTTGTTTTACATTACTCCAAAAGCATACAAAGTTTTCGCCTATTCCTTTTGCACATCACCTATCCTGAATTTAGCAATGACCATACAATGATCAGAGAAGGCCACAGGCACTGTATCAGTACTTAACATATTATGGAGTAGTTGTTAGTATATAGGCGATCTATCCTAGAGCCATAGCATTTTCTAATATAGGTATATTTTGGAATGCCTTTACAAGTGCAAGTTACATCTTTTAATCCAACGTTTTTTATGAAGGTCTGTAATGATTTTGACACTAAATTGTCCTTCCCTTTACTAACATCTCTGTTGGATGTAACACAATTAAAATCCCCTCCGAAAACTACATTTTAAACATTTTTACGAAAATAATATAAGATTTTATTGTTAAAATATTCTTCTTTTTCTTTCTTTTTTATCTGTATCTGAAAGGGCATGCATATTCACATCTAGAATTTCATGATTTAAACAAGATATTTTAGCTCTTATTATCCGTCCCTCCGTATCCATTTCCTTGCTAATGACAGACAAAGATTTAAACTTATTTATACAAACTGCTGTACCTCCTTTGAGATTATTACTTGGGTTTAACAAAACAGCATGGTAATTTGTGAAAAAGTTCAGAGCTTTTAAATCCTTCACATTATGCTCTTGCAACAACAAAATATTTATATCATAATACCTAGACAAGGATAACAGCTTCATTTGTTTACCTACGTCATTTAATCCGTTCACATTTAAACAGGCAATTGAGAGATTGAAGGCGTAAAATTAGTTAGATTCCAAGTTTTTCCTCTTCTGATCTCTCAATTTTTCCCAATTTTCCTCATCAATATTGTCTTCGGATCTTAAATATTTTTGAGTTCCTATTTTTTCTTTGAGATTCTCGTCTTGACGTCATCTTCCATTTGAATTTTCCATTTTCCGTTTCCAGGCGCAATTTCCAAATCTTCACCAATCTCCATTAATCCATCTTCCATATATTCTGCATCAGTTTGTCCTCCTCCTCTTCCTTGATCAGTTCCGTGTCCCAGGTTAAGAGTTATCTTTCTGTTCTCTTGATGAACGTCCGCAGTCGTCGTGATAACAGTGAACTCAACAGGTGCAGTTTCTTGCGGTATAATCACCAATTCAGACGCTTCCGAACTTGGTCCACTATGTAGTACCTCATAATCGATAAGTATCACCTCCTCCTCCTCATTTGAATCCTTATCCTCACATTCTTTGATTTTTTCACTATCCTCAAGTTCAATATTCATCCTTTCTGATAAAACATGTGGCGAGCTCGTTTTTGCCATTTTCCACTGTTATACTATTGATATCCTGAACATTATTACCATTTGGTGTGTCTTCACTTAGTGACTCTTGCCTTTCCTTCTCAAAGTTGTGTCCGTTCCCTGTGTTTCGTCCCTTTGTAGTTTCGGCAGACTTGGAAAATCCTTCTCATGCTCAAAAATGTTCACGATTCTGTCCAAGAAGCGATCTACAGCAAAATTATTCTCACTGCCACACTTAAGACATGTCTTTTTCTGTCTGTTGTACATGAAAGAAATAGTATGTCCTCCTATGAAAAGCGCCGATGGAATGTTTTTCTTGATTTCCATTTTAGCCGTCCGTATTCCGTTTAACAGTCCTTTACGTCTACCGAGTGTGGAAGTATTATCACGTATCCCAATAACTTTCCGTACGAGCTTAATACATCGCTCAACATACTGTTTTGCATATCAAATGGAGCGTACCGTATTGAGACAAATGTGAAGACACTGCTGAAATTAACTACTTCCACTTTCAGACCATTAGGTAAACAAATTACTTTTTCATCATAATTATCACTTTATTACCTCGCATTTCTTGAACACCAATCAAATCTTCAATATCAGTTCTCAACTTTTCAAAAATTACATCATCAACATCATTTAAGTTCGGTTTACCCGAAAATATTAAACCAACGGAGTCTCCTCTCCTAATGGGTGGAGTATAGAATGAAGCCATTTTCAAATCGTCCGAACGCTCTTGACGTCACTTCTATTATGTCACAGCCATAGCCTGAGGGCATATGGCCTGCCCGGCCTGGCCGGGCCAGGAGAGTGTTTTGAAAATTTCTTCTCCTATCTACACTAATTTCACTGTATACAAGATGTCTTCACTGTCTATGCTATCCTTGACACTTAAAAGGCTTCATGACATTACCTTACCTTAGACATTCATATTGTCCTCGTTCACAGATAAATCGAGAAAAAAAGTAGCCTGTGAAATGTCGACCTTTGTTTACAGTCTGCTCTTCTTCTGCTACTTTGGAATTCGGATTTAAAGCAAACCACTCAACCGACACCTGCATCTACATACTGAAAGAATTGCTCAACTATTACGTATCATCAGCCTCTCCTGTTTTCCTATGTTTTGTGGATGTGAGAAAAGCATTTGATTAATTGGCATTTTATATTGCTGGTTCTCCACACAGCAATTCTGTGTCAAATGGCGTAATATATTGTTGCACAGATTTGGCTCCCTAAACGGGCTTCGGCAAGGTGGCATTCTCTCTCCATACCTGTTTAATACGTACACAGATGCCTTGAAAGTCAGAATGAACTCACTCCCAAACGGATGCACTGTCAATGAAACAACTATAAATAACCTCTGTTACGCCGACGATATGGTTCTGCCTTCCCCTTCAGTGGAAGGCCCCCAACGACTTATCGACACATGCCGCTGCTCCCGGGATCGCTTAAGTAAATTGCAAAACCACAAATTTTCATCGGAAATCATCGACTGGAATTCGTGTACGAATATCTGTATTTGGGTCACATTATCACGGACGACCTAAAACATACAGCAAACATAGAACAGAGGCGTCGTAAACTATGCGCAACTGGCAACATGATTACAAGGTTTCCCTTCTGTCACCGAGACTTGAAACTGCTGCTCTTCCGCTCGTCTTGCTACAGCAACTATGGGTGTTCCTTATGGACGGACTACTCCAGCAAGACTATGAGACGTATCACTATTGTTCATAATGACATTTTGAGACGCCTCACAAAAACTCCTCGCTACCACTCCGCCACACAGAAGATCACAGAAAATCAATCACTTGGACAATTTAAAAATCATTGTAAGGCGAACACTGTCCGGTCTGATCACCGGAAACAGCAGCAATTCGCTCATGCAAAGCATCTTAGGTAGTGAGGCAAGAAGATTTAAATTGTGGAGGAGATGGGAAAATGGGGCGTTTGTTCCCTAAATGACTTCATCTCTGTTTTTGCAAAAAATCATCTGCAGAATCTGTCATTATTACTGTATTGCTATCATTATTACTGTGAATATAATCAATATAGTTCTTACATTCAATTTTTAAATATTCTCAATCCTGGTACGGGTATGACCATTATTTTGACTACCTTCTTTTATACTTCCTCAGCAAATATAGATATTGCCGATTAATCTTTTTTTATCATGTTATCTTATGTATCTAGACTATATGTTATTGTCTTTTCTTTGTATATTCCATGTCCTTGAGCTGAAAATAAAAATTATTATTATTATTATTTTTTTTTTCTTTTTGCTCTATCACAGTCTTCCAATCGACTGGGTGGTATTTATAGTGTGGGGTTCCTGGTTGCATTCTGCCTCTTTAGGAGTCCATCACTTTTCTTACTATGTGCGCCGTTTCTAGGATCACACTCTTTTGCATGAGTCCTGGAGCTACTTCAGCCTCTAGTTTTTCTAGATTCCTTTTCAGGGATCTTGGAATCGTGCCTAGTGTTCCTATGATTATGGGTACGATTTTCACTGGCTTATCCCATATTCTTCTTATTTCTATTTTCAGATCTTGATACTTATCCATTTTTTTCCCTCTCTTTCTCTTCAACTCTGGTGTCCCATGGTATTGCGACATCAATGAGTGATACTTTCTTCTTGACCTTGTCAATCAACGTCACGTCTGGTCTATTTGCACGTATCACCCTATCTGTTCTGATACCATAGTCCCAGAGGATCTTTGCCTGATCGTTTTCTTATTATTATTATTATTATTATTATTATTATTATTATTATTATTATTATTATTATTATTATTATTATTATTATTATTTTGAAAAACTAGAAAGGGCATACACCTAAAGGTAAATCATTTCATAGGTTGGTCTTTTGGCCAAAGGGAATAGATATTTCATATGATTGCCTTGATGGACAGAATAAGGGCCTCTATTGACATGAGCATCAGTCATGCACCGAAGCAAAATGAATCAACAAAATGGTGATATAATGCAATGGTAACATTAGCATACTGGGAAAAATCACCTCATGCATTACGCACGTATGATATAACGGTTCCATTTTGGACAGTGTATTGTAGTTGGCTGATATCAGTCATATAACTGTTCAGCCATAATTACACGAAAACTAGGGAAATGTACTGAAAATTCAGTTTTGCATGAATTATTTCTTGATAAATACATAGTCACAGCACAAGTGCATGAACGAGGAAATGCGTCCCACCTTAACTAAGAAAGGGACGAACTCATCATCACACCAAAAGGAGGAATTTTGAGTAAATTTTTTCAACCTCACACATACGAATATAAAACCTTAAAGGCCATCATTTAGGAAAGAATGAAATAAAATCATCGTTAACCATATATAGTGCATAATTATCCGGTGAGTAAAAAGCCATAGTTATGTATGTGAAAAAGACTGTATCTAACCATTTTTATATTTTGATAATTACAGTCTCATTCATATTTATAACTGTGGCTGTTTACTTATTATTATCATGAATTAGGATAAAGAAGCAAGAAAAAAATATGTTGTTTACAAATGTCCAATAACAATCGAATAAAAATAAAATTTACCAACGTAATTCCTGTGCCCCACCAGCGATTGTCTCCCTTCAAAAGGAAACAACTGTACGTGTATAGCGGCACACACACACACACACACACACACACACACACACACACACACACATATATATATATATATATATATATATATATATATATATATATATAGTATTGTAATGAACTGCTCATTCCCTCCATGAAAATATATTCCAAGATTCTTAAAAATGGCCTTGCTTGGAGGGACGAGAGTTAATACAAACAAACATCTGCGACAGGAGGCCAATATTACTGAAAAAGGAGGAATTTACATTAACTCTGAACTTTAGTTTCAAATAAACAATATTTACATCAAGTTGCTAGTAGGACCAGAAATGAATTTGGTGGTTGATTATCGATCTACCAGAAACACATGGCTGGAAAATGAACCAGACACGGCGATCAATAATTTGTGCAAAACGGGTTATTTCAATGCAAGCCTTATTCCACAGGGTTCACAATTTCTCCCACAATCAGGCAAGGTATTTGTCTGCAAAGAGATTGCATTCTAGCATCAGTACTAAGGCAAGGAACACGTGGGAAATGTTGCACACTACTTGCTCTTAGCCTAAAATATTACAACTCACTCAAGGGGCATGAAACAACTGGGAGCTTATTCAGAAAGGACCATTACCTTGCTTGAATTAACTTGGGGAGATGTTTACTAGCATCACACCACTGAACCAAAATTGGGGAGGGAGAAGCTGAACAGAGAAGGGGAGAAAGTCTCCTTAGAAGAATGGAAATGAAATACATCTCACAGTACCTGGAAATCCAGGGTATGGTAGTCTTCTCATCTGTTGATATTTCTGTGCACTATGGAGGTATAAGAACACTTGTGGGATCCCCCAGAGGAGGCAGGGGAGCAAAAGGGGTGAAGTGGAGTCTGTAGGGCTTGAGAAAGTTCTGAGGTTTTCTGAGACACAGCGGCTGCAGCCCTGTCTTTATAAAATCTCGGCCGAGATAGACCATTCCCTCATTCAGGCCACCTGTGGAGAGTAAACCTAGGCTGACAATGGGAATAATGAGGGGTTTCAGAAAGAATGGAGGCTTCCATTTCACAGGGGCAACTTGCATATAGGCAAGAATGAATGAATCTGGTTATAAAGAGGTCTTACTTTTCCTTGGTTCTGGGTTAAAATCCTGAACACCTTCCCATTCTAGAGGTCATTTCAACTCTAGACAGGTTGGAATGGACAAGACAAGCCAGAAACAAGGACAAATGATAAATATAAATTACTGGGCCTTCCATACTCCCTTGACTGAACTTATGACATAAACAAGATTAAAACACTACGGATGATAATATTCATGAAGGTTTACTCGACAGGCAGAGAATTTAAAGTAATTAAATTCTTGTAAATTACTGAATCAAGAATATTAGAGAATAAAGTATGACGTGACTAAAAGACTAAAATAAAATTTTATTACTCTTAAAATATAACATCACACTGGGAATGACTTAAAATTAACAGCAAACAATGATTAGATAAAACTCAACCTACTGCAATGGTACATATCTTAGAGTGGTGAGGTCAACTGACTCTCAACCAGACAGTAGACAAGAATATCTTGACGTGGTTGAGACTCTCTATTGGGATTAATTAGTGCCTATCAACCTGAGTTCCATAAGGAATTCTATCCTCTCGAATGATGGATACCTCCGCACCAGTGTCATCGAAAGCTCAGACCTGGTTGGCAGGATATCGACCTCTGGGAGGTGCAACAAATATGGAGCCCTGAGTAGGGTGGCCTAGAGCTGAAGGATTCATCACTGCCATAGCAATAGCAGAGACAGGAGTTTTCTTGAGGCATCCCACCAGGCAGTAGTGTGCCCATGCACTTTGCATGAGTCACAGAAACTCTTGCTAAAATCAGGCCTGGGCCTGTTGTTTGTGTTCCAGTGGCCATTATTCTTATTACTAAGAGGATGAGGAGTTCCATTCTGAGGAGTAGCAGCAGCTTGCTGAGGAGGAGGGACCTTTGAGAGGCACTATTCCCTGGTGTGCCCTTGTTTATTGCAACACCCACACACAGGTTTCTGTGGAGGATTATTGGGGCACTGGGTAGCCTGAGAGGTGGTAGCAGAAGTGAGATGGGGAGCAGGACGAATCTTCTTCTTCAAAGAACTCTGCAGCAGATGGTGGGTGTCGTAGGCATCCACCCATTTACAACACTCCAAATAGTTAAAGGAACCTTGTCCACCAAGTAGGTAGCAAGATCAGGAGAAGCGTAGGACAGGAAGTCCTCTAATGAAAGAGTTCAGACCTCCTCAGCAGAGGTTGCATTGGAGGCCTTCGTCCATGTATGTGATGCCAGTGTCTTCTTGGCTACTACCCAGTCTGTCCATGTTTGGTTAGCCTCCTTGGATATGGTCCTCCACTTCTGCCTCCACCAGTCTAGGGTTAGATCGTAAGCCCCAAGGATTACCTCTTGGACGAGGGAGAGATCTTGTCACTCATTCAGGGGGAGGGCCTCGAATACAGTCTGCCCTTTGCCAGCCAAGGAGGAGGGCCACTTCCTGAGTGGTTGGATTGAAGTTTTGAACACCTGCTCGACATGATTGAGCCAGGTGTCGGGTATGCTATCACCCTAAGTGCAAGGGGTGTGGCACTTGGGGATGGGGCCAGAGTGGCACTCTGGACCACCATAGCTAGTTGATGGGCTCGTTCTTTCTCCCTTTTGGCTGCTTAGAATTCTCTTTCAGCGGCTTTTCGTTTCTCTTGCGCTTCTCTCTTGTGCTCTCTCTTGGGCTGCTAGCTTCATCTTATCGTTCACCCAATTTATCTGTTTTCCGCCCTCCAGCCCCATGGTTCTTCTGGCTTCTGTAAAGGCCATAGTATCCTCCAGTGCTGTGTTGTTGGCCATCTTCTTAGAGTTAAAATGCTAGTAGTTCTAGCCTGAGAATAATATGATGGAAGGCAGTTGCAAAAAAACTGCCAGAGGTATGCAGAATAGTCAACGCTATACCAGGGAAATAACAATGATCTCTAAGACTGAAATATCTGCAGAAGCAGACGAGATAACAGCCAAAAGCTGAAATTGTCCTCCAAATAGCATGGAAATCTGATGCAGGTGAGTGGGAAATAACAGTAAAAAAAATTGTAAATGCCTCTTGCAATTAGCATGGGAATGGGTAGTCTAATAGACTGTAATTAAATCCACTCTGGTGCAGTAAATTCTAAATGAAGTTAGATCCCAGTAAATAACAGTGCAACTAAGCTATAATGATCATGTAGATTAGTACTATGTATGGGCGGAAATAGTCAACGCCAATACTTAACAAGATGGCCACAAAATCCCTGTAAATGAGGTGCAAATTGTGGCCAAAAACTCATGCCGACGAAAATGCCATAGAAATCTCTGTAAATACACTTACTATGGGTGTGTAGTACGGCAGAAAACTAACGCCGACAAAAATCCCATTAAACATCTCAGTAACTTACAGATAACTGACATGTGGTGCGGCAGAAAACTCACACAGACGAAAATCGTCGTAAAAATCTCTTAATACAGTTAATATTGGCACGTACTGCGGCAGAATACTCACACCGACGAAATTCACTGTAAAATTTTTGTAATTTACAGTTCGGTGGAAGACTCAATGACGATAATAGATTTAGCAAGGAATTTCGTAAACGTGGAAACCTCAACGTGAGTACTGGATTGTAATGGATCTGTAACTGCCAGTTCAATTGGGTTGTAAATAACGTAAAAAAAAAAAAAAGGGAATTTTGCCACATATTCACGGAAAACTCAACGTGAAAAGCCATGGTTTAGGAAATGAATTTCGTAAATGCAAAAACCTCAATGTATGTACTGGCTTGTGAATAACATTAAAAAAAGGAATTTTGCTATGTATTCGCTGAAACCTCAACGTGAAAAGCCGTGGTAAATGCAGTTGATAAAATGAAAATGGATATATGGTTTTTTAATTGTCTCGAGGATGAAGGCAAACAGGGGATATTTTCCCCAACTCAAATCCTTGGTCTGTCTTACCCTTTCAATGCTAGCAATGCTCAGATTGTAATTTTACGCCAGCATCGTAAACCTTAAAAGGAAGAGGCAGATCCAGAATAAAAATTCTCTCACTGCTGCGTAATTACCGACGCCACAGAACTCACTATCATACCCTTTTATCAACCCTATTTTCCCTCACAAACCTAAGACCTACAATTCTACTGCCAATTTAAATCCCGGATAATTTGGCCTTCATACGGGTCGGCTAGACAGAAGGGAGAGAAATGGAGAGGATTCATACCTGGCCTCATCCAAGGCCGTAGTAGGGGAACTTTGGGAGAGGGAAAACCAACATGCGCCCTTAGCTGCCCTTTTGTGGGAACGCAATAGGTAACTGCCCTTATTATGTCTCTCTACAGAGAATGAGTGCTGACCATTGACTTTCCTTATTCACGTTAACACTTAGTTTTTCTTTTTACTTATTTACTCTTCTGTTCTTTTGTTCAAAAACGGTTCAATGGATAGGATTCGATTGGACACATGGCCAGGGATTTCTCTAGGGACACTCCCATGTAGCAGGGTTTTTAATTCTCCCTATCCCGTCTAAACCTGCAAGAGAGGGAGAGGGAGAGAGAGGGATAATGCTCTCAGCCAACAATGAACGTCACATTGATTCTTGTTGAAATCCTAACAACAAAATCTCTTTACAACACAAGTTTCGACGATTTACACTTGCAATTCACGAAATATGGCACTTATTTTCGTTTTGTATTCACTCCCTAAATACCTTTATGCTTCATGCACATATAAAAAGAAGCTAAGGTTTAGTTTCTCTCTCTCTAGGCTATTGGCTTGCGCGTAGTTCTAATAATCTCCCTATTGTTATTGTTAATGGTAGTCTTATTAATCAGTTGTAATTAAAATAGAAGATAAATTGTTGCCAAGATATGCATGTAGAATAAAGAATACTTATGTTAGATAATAACAAATAAACGAGTAAACTTTAAAGAAATAATAATGTTCCATAGTAGAAATAACGTGGAGAACATTCTAACAGCGCAGATTCACCGTTTTAGCTCATCTGAAGTGCCGGATATAACATTTTTTATGTAACCTTAACTAAACAAGGTGTCAGGAAAAAAGATAAGATGGAGAAATATTAAATGAAGAAAACAATTAAAAGGCAAAAAGCAAGGAAACAGAAGCACCAAAGTCCTTTTAGCACTCTTATGGATATTAAATGCCCCCATGTGCTGTTATTAGTTGCGAGATATTTGAGTGGAAAATGTTTGGAAGCTATGAATTGAACCAGTTGCAGCCTTTGAAAATGGTTCCATGTCTGTTGCCACCTGCCCGCCAGTATGAAGGATTGTTTTTGTGTTGCCTTTTGTAAACATCTGTGGCTAGTAGAGACTTTGGTAGTATGTCTCGTGAATTTGGTCTTAGGACTCTGTCAATTGGCAATATTATAAACTTTCAGGTTATTGGCAGGCTGTTTAGCTTGGATGAACATCTCTACCCTTTGTGAGGCTACTTTAGCCAGCTGGGTATGTGCTGTTTGTTTACGGATAATATAGTTCATGCAGCATCTGTATTATTTTACAACAGTACCAACTTATTCTATAATACTTAGTGTTATAGATGCATTTGGCAGAAAAAGTAATTAAAGTTTTCCTCTTAAAATATTTGGTAAAATTGACCAGTTCTGTATATGATCACCAGCCCCCCAAAATTTTTAAGTGTTTTTGTTTACTTTAACATTGACATAGTCTGTATTTTGATGCGAGTTTGTTTTTCTTAAGAATAGCATTGTGGTTTTGATGTAAGTTTTTTTCCTTTAAAATTGCATTGTGGTTAGTTACGTTGCATGTCTCGGAGTCACGTGAACAGAGGAAAATCTTATAATTGTCAGACATTTTCTCTTGTCTTTTTGTTTAAGTCTTTCATTGAGTGAAGATATGTCCAGTTTATGTTCTTCCTGTAATATTGATTATTTTCGGTTAATTCACGATTTCTATGAAAATTAATCTAAATGCATTGATTTTTTTTAAGGCAGCATCGAGTGTTACCTGCAACATAGGAATGTTTAAAGTGTAATAAACAATGTAATTTTATAGAAGGAAATTTTCTGATGACGATGATGACAATGGCGATGATACTGTAGGGAAGCCGTAACCATTTTGTTATGGATATAAGCCATAAAAGCTGTTTGCTCATCCAATTAAGGTAAATCTACAATTTTCTTTTAAAGTGACAGCAGAAAGCATACAAAATCAATGGTAGGGTCGACAAAGAATTTATTGGAGGTAGAGTATTACAGGGACAAATCACTTTAATAAAAACACACAAGGGAGGAATAAATCGAGCAAGGGAGCCATTTCAAAGGCAAATCCCAAGGCCACCTCTTACAACTACGTCTACTATTGTGGGCTCATTAAACTATTTGTATGAGGTACAGAGCTTTATTTCCTTTTGTTTTTTTGTTTTTTGTTTTTTAATTCCTGCTTCTGTAAGTAGATAAACTGGTAATTTGTTTGGTAGATCTATATGTGCCTAATTGCATATACTATGGTTAGTGTATGCGGCACAACATTTCCGCTTGCAAATTACATACGAACTTCCCAGGAATCTTTGAAATTGAGGATAATACACAAAGCGCTGTTCCACCACCATCTTATGGTTCGGGGATGTTAGGCTACAGTAAACTACTATGAGATTCAGGGCCTCTGTAACACGGTTTTTTCCGCAATAACTTTTTATCTATGCATTTCATAAATATAACGCTTATTCAGAATACGTATTATATCTACACATAAATTTTGACTGTATTCTGCATTTCGTAGGTTGAATAAATTTGGTACTTATAATGCAAAAGTGACTTTTTTTGAAGACGGGCCAACTTACTCAGAGAAAAGGTTTCGAACTCATTCGTTACTTAACTTATGACACCATTTCTTCCCTCTTTCTCGATGGATGATTGGCTATACGTAACGAAGGCCAAACCTCTGGCAACAATGACATACAAATTTAAATACAAGCAAAGCAGTACACCTTTATGAACTCTGAAGCCTCTCCACTGATAATTGTCATAATGAACAAACCAACAAAATATGTTAATAAATACCAAAACACTTCGATTATTTGTCTAACTCGCAAAATAGGTTTCCTAAGAAATTACAGTCTACTTTATAGGTCACAATCTGATTGACAAGATGTACGGAATAGTTGGTAATTTTCAAAAACATAGTAGACAAGCTTTATTTGATAACTGCTATATCCAACGTCAAGCAATTTTTATTTGTTGGCTATCTGCCTATTTTACTAAAAAAACAAAAAAAAAAAAAAAATAGCCGGTACCGTATATTGGCTTTAAACCTTCACTAATAATTATTGTCAGAAAGATGACTTCATGAGGCTCCACCCACTTTTGCCTCGTTAGAAGTGCTAAATGGTCCTCAAGGATCCCAGCAGTTGGCCTAAACGTTTAATTCATGTATATTACTGCTATACTGTTGCGGCTCTAATGCTACAGCAGTATTACTACGCTAGCACTGATACCCCACCCACATCTATGTATCGTTCCGCCATTCATAAAGTCTTTGGGTTTCAAAGCCGATGGATTTTCTTTCTGGTGGATGGGCGGGGCAACATTTCGTCAAAAGGTGTTTACCTTGCTTACGTTATGAATGTTTTTCGACTCTTGGCTAGATCATTTTTACTCTATAGAAATTAAAACTATCGGGTTTAGGTTATTGATAATGCTGACAAAATTTGTGTGTGGTTGTAAAATATACATATGTCAACTTTCAGCTACATCCGATGCTTTGACAAGGAGCAAAGTCCAAAAAAACTGTGTTACAGAGACCCTGAATCTCATAGTAGGCTACATTGCCTTACTATGGCTTCATAGGTATGCTATGATTATTTTACTTTATTTCATTCATTATTTCAAATGCCATTTGGTGTCAAAGGAGATTTACCCCACACAAAGCCCTGCATTCTCAAAGGGTCCCCAACCTTATTGGATGTAGTAGGGATGAATGATAACTCAAAAACAACTCATTTCCCCAATGTATTACTATCACAATCCTTCAAACACATTAAAACACATGAAAATTCATTATCATTTGAGAAAAACGGAGTTGGAACTGTTGTAAAAATTTACCCAGCATTTGCCATAAGTGTAGCTATTTTGTTTTGTCATAGAATTTTGTTCATTATTTCTATTTCTCATCGCTGGCTTATTTCTTATTGGAATTATTTTATGTTCTATATACTTTGGTGGAGTGTTGTCCTAGCACCTGTTGTGATTACTGGTAGACTATGTGGGGATGCCATATGTGAGTCTTCTTCTTCTTTCCAGCTGGTTCTCATTTTCATATAGGGTCACCGTTTTGGATGAGCTGTCTCCATCTATTTCTATCCTGCGCTTCAGCAATTCCCTTCTCATGTAATTCTCCTCTCACACAGTCCTTCAATCTCTTCCTTGGTCTCCCTCATCTTCTTCTCCCTTGAACCTCCATCCCCATAGTATGGTCCTCATCTCTCCTCAACAGGTGTCCATACCATCTCAGCCTCCCCTCCGACACTTTCTTTGATATTTCTACCACCTTAGTCGACCCCTTTATGTAGTAATTTCTGATCCTATCCTCTCTTGTTACCCCAGATATCCACCTGAGCATTCTCATGTCTGTCACATCCATCTTCTTCTCTGTCTTTCTCATGCTTGCTGGTTCTGTACCATATAGCATTGCTGTTCTCACCACTGTCTTAGATCTACTTATACCCATTCCTCTGTCATCTAGTACTTGTCTCGTGATTTCAATTTAATTTCCAGACCTTCCCTGCTCTCTGTGCACAGAAGAATATCATCCGCATACAATATGTTCCATGGTACTACCTCCATTTCTTCCTCTATCACAACGTCCATCACTATGTTAAAGATAAATGGGCTCAGAGCCGACCCCTGGTGCAATCCTACTCTCACCTTAAAACCCTCTGTCTACACCACACTGCTCCTCACTCTGGTAAATACATTCTGATACATCTCTTGTATAAATCTCACGTACTTCTCTGGCACCATCTTCTCCCTCTGACTCCTCTATACTCTATACCTCTTGTCTCGGGACTCTGTCATTAGCCTTTTCCCCGAAAATCTCTATTAGTTGCCTCAGACAAAATATACCATCTGTTGTTCCCCTTCCCTTCATAAATCTCTTTACCTATTAGTACTTCTCTCAGTCTGGCATCTATCATCCGGTCCAGTATCTTCAAAAGTGGGACATCAGTTTAATACCCCTATAATTACCACACTGTTGGACATTGCCTTTCCCTTTAAAAATTGGGCTCAGTATACTCACACGCCACTCATTTGGTATCTTTTCCTGCTCAAGGATCTTTATCATATGGTCGTACAGTATATCCACTCCTTCATCTTCTAATGCTTTCCATGCCTCCACAGGAATCAGGTCTGTTCTGGTTGCCTTCCCATCTTTATGTTCTTCAGTGAATTTAGTACCTGTTGTCTAGAAAACCTCATTACCATGCCAATGTTCACTTGCCCATCCTCTCTTATTAGTCTATTATTTTCTTCATTTAACAACTGTTCAAAATATTATTTCCATCTCTTCACAATGTCTTCCTCCTTTCAAAGTACTGCGCCATCTTGATCTTTTATTTGTTTGTGTAATATCTTTGGTACTCTTATTTCTAGCCATTGGTAGCTTGATCATCTTGTTTAATCCTTCCTTTGTCCCCAGCTCATTAAACACATCATCATACGACTGCTTTAGCTTGGGCTACTACATTTTTCACCACCCTGTTTTTCTCTCTGAACCTATCTTTATCTTCCACTGACTGTGACTCTTCCCATCTTTTCTTTGCCTTCTTATCTTTTACTATTTTCTCAATGTCTTCATCCCACCACCAACACTCCTTTTCTTAATATATGATACCAGATTTCTCTCCCAGTAGCTCCTTTCCATGCCTTCTTATTACTGCTGCATTTTGTACCCACCATTCTTGACCATCTTCAATTCCTATATCAATATCCTCCAAAACCCTCCTCTTATAATCTCTCTTCTTATCCCTTCCCTCACTAATTTGTACCAATTAATTTTCCTTATCCCTTTAACTTTGGTTTTCGATCCCTTTTTAGCTTCAAATTAATACATAGCACTCTGTGTTGGGGGGCTACATGGTCGCCTGGAATAACTTTGCAGTTCTTGACTTCTACCAGCTTTATTTTTTTTATACAGGAAGTAGTTTATCTGGGAGCATCTTCCCCCACTCCTATATGTTATTAAGTGTTCCACTTCTTCTTAAAGAATGTGTTTCCTATTGGCATGTCGAATGACACAGCAAAGTCAACTACACTCTCTCCTTCTGGGTTTCTTTCCCCGATTCCATGGCCCCCATGCACCCAACCAATCGCCTCATTTTCTCTTCCGACATGGCCATTCAAATCTGCCCCCACTATCACCCCTCATCTTCTTCCAGTTCTTGCATTACTCCACCCATGTCTCTACGAAATTTCCCTTCTCTTCTTCAGTGCAGCCAACTTGTGGTGCATATACAGTTATGATATTCAGAATCTCTCTTCCATAACATATCTTCAATCTGATGACACGGTCATTCCTCTTTTCAAGCACTTCCCTCACTGTATTCTTCAGTTCACCAAACAGTACTATGCCAACTACATTTCTACCTTGTTTATTTGCTCCACTATAATATAACTTATATCCATCATCCAACTCTTTAGCTTCATTTCCTTTCCATCGCGTTTCTTGCACACACACATCTACTTCCTTTTCTCTCATCAAGTCAGCAAATTCTCTACCTCTCCCAGGCATGGACCCAATATTAAGCTGACATACTCTAAATCCAAAGTGAGCTCGTTTCTTTAGCTGCATCAGCTTCTGATACCATGTGTGACTATAAGTGATTCATGAATAAATGAAAATTTGTTTACTATGGATTTGTTGTTTGCATGTAACTATGCAATTTTTTTTACAATAAACTGATGTAAGCTGTTTGTTTGCAGCAAATATCTATGAAAGTCACCACTGAAGCATTATACCTTAGAAGTTGAAAATAAAGAAACTGAGGGTCGCAGAAATTATTTTTAGGTGCCCACTAGTCTAGATAGGCTCCCCACTGCTGACGATTGCATGATTGCACTTTTGATCTGCAATTGCAGTCAGAGGATTTCGATAGCTCAGATATTGGTCCCCTAGAGAAGAGAGCATTTGAAAATTCGGTACTGCTGTTATCGTCTACAGTAGCTGCGTTCACCGGATTCTAAAGTAGGTTACGCTAAAGTGTTAGCTATTACTTGGATTTCATCAGTTTACTGCTACCTTTTCCATCTTCTTCCAAAAAGTCTTACGATTTGTTCTATGTATATAGACTCCTCTTTACTGGGATTTTCATTTACATGAAACTTTTACCCTCATACATCTGTTTTTCTAACGAATCGTAATATATTGCATTCTATTACGAACATATAGTTTTAAATCTCTTTAATAAGAAACTTTTCAGGTCAATAAAGAATCTATAAGTAACTCTTACCATTTTTTACCGATGTTTCATTCAGAATGATAAACAGCTTTAGTTTAGATGTAAAAAAATATGTAAAAAGAAAATGACAGACTAATAAAACATATTTGCTAAACTATTCTATGAATATAATTAAATAGAAAATTTACGAAATAATGGAAACAAACCGTGGTGTTTGTCTGACAGCATTATTTGAACAAATATAATTATAAGCAACATCTAGTTTGTTAACACAAAAGCACGATTGCCTTGTTTGGAGGGATGTCACCAGTAATCATGTGGGTGACGCAGTTGGCAGCTGACGTCCGCTGTATTTATTCAAGTCAATTGATGGGCGTAAAATTGCAGTTTTCATGAAAGCATCAAGGTTTCATGTTCGCAATAAAACACACACACTTTTGTGCCCTAATTATTATTGAAATTTGTGCATGCTAGTAATAACTTTAAATTATTAGAAGCCATATGGTAATATTCATGCCTGTTATATGTAAATTCACAGTAGCCATCCGTTTATGATAGACCCATATGTTGGGTCTTTGCTAACTTTCTCTACTTAAGGAATCCTCAGTGCACACGCATACTATGGCAAGGTTTTATTTTTGTTTTTGTTTTTGCTTTCTTCTATAGCCAAACTTTATCAGGTGAAAACAGGTTTTGCCGTCTGTCTGTCTGTGTGGGCCACACCCCCCCCCCCCCCCCCCTCCCCCCCCACCCCCAACCCCCCCCAGCAACCTCTCTCTCTCTCTCTCTCTCTCTCTCTCTCTCTCTCTCTCTCTCTTCGGAAATAGAAGTCGCACTCTCAGATGATACGCATCCCATTTCTTCTCTCTTAATTCCATTTGGCCGGGCCTTTCACGCTATGCGTTTTGCCAACGCCATCTTTATGGGGTCGTTCTTGCGTGTGCGTGAAATCGCCGCTGCGTTGCCGCGTAACATGTACGTGGTACCACTAGGCTTCTGCGTCGACGCGGATGGATGCGATAGCCAATGGACCATTATGTTCAATACAGACTCGATTCCCCTGCGGTTGACGCTTTTACCCAAAAGTGAACGGAACTGAAGAAAGCTTTCTTTCTTATGCTTTACTTGAATGGCTGTAAAAATTTTCATTATAATTGGAAAATATTTCCACACAATCGTATGGGAACTGCAAAAGATTAAATGTTTATGTTTTATCAGGCAACGGTTTTAATAAACCTGATTTTTTCCTTCCTTTTGTTTACTCTCGTAATGAAGATTTTCTGAGAGCTTTTTGTGTTGGTCAGGACTTTTGTGCTTGTATTTCCTTGCTTTTTTTCCTTTTGAATTTTTTTCTTCATTTAATATTTCTCCATCTTATCTTTTTTCCTGAAAGCGTGTTTTGTTAAGGTTACGAAAAAAAAAAATGTTATCTCCGGCACTTCACAAAGGCTATTCTGCACGTTATTTCAACTACGGAACATTATTTTTTTTAGTTTAATCGTTTGTGTTGTCGTTATCTAACATAAGTAATCTTTACTCTACATTACAACCGATAAATAAGACTTGTTGTTTCTCATTTCCAAATTCAATCTAGCGCATTAAAAAAATATCCTCATTAAAAATAAAGTTTTTCGAATTATGAGTAAAATTTTCTTTTCTCGTCTGGAAATATATACGGCCCTGTGCCTGATATGAGCATTTACAAAAACGGTTTTCATGTAACAGCTGTATTTGATAGATAGTACAACTTTAAAACCATCGAAATTCTTTATTTACTTTTTCATGTCTTCTATTTTTTCTTTCATATCCTTACTTCAGTCCTTTTTGATATGCAAAATTTACTTTAGAAAGACAATGAATGGTTTGAATTGCTTTTTTCCATTGACATTATTAGGAGCATATTATGCACAGCAAGAATCGAGGATCTCGTTATCATGGCCTGCCATTTGTATATATTTAGATTACTCCATTATTCTGTTCCTCCTAACCTTTCCCAGAAATATGTTTGTTTTTATTTTACTGATTCAATTGATGATTTTTAAAATACGCAATGACGGAACTCGTTTTACTATTCGTAATAAATTTTCGTATTTTTTTTCCTTATAGTGCTTGCACACACACACACACACACACACACACACACACACATATATATATATATTATATATATATATATATATATATATATATAATATATATATATATATATATATGTATATATATATATATATATATATATATATATATATATATAGATATATGTATGTATGTATATATATATATATACATATATATATATATATACATATATATATGTATATACAATACATATATATATATATATATATATATATATATATATATATATATATATATATTATATATATATATATATATATATATATATATATATATATATATATATCTATATATATAATATATGTATATATATATATATATATATATCTATATATATAAATATATGTATGTATAAAATATATATATATAAAATATATGTATGTAGTATATATATAGTATATATTATAAGACGGTTCGTTTCACCTCTTCAAGTATATATATATATATATATATATATATATATTATACATAAACGTTTCGTTTCACCTCTTCAAGTATCCATATAACAGCGATATGAAGTCCGCAATAGGGTGGAATCATAACAAAAACTAAATTTTGAAAGCGCAAGGATGAATTCAAGGAAGGAGTAAACAAACACACAATAAAAAACCATGAATTTAATACATGAATAAACAGATAGAAATTGCACATAAACCTCTTGAATACAGGACACAATTTAACCACTACCACGCTTAATAATGATAATTTAAACGGCACGTATACAAAACTAGAGTAGATATACTAACACATTCAAGCCAAAATAAGCGGCCCAGAAAGGAGGAGGAAATCGTAAAGAAAGAATATTCTGACAATTTACAGGCATAATGCTTATTATTCTCTTCGATGAATATAGAAATCATCCACGTCTGGAGGAGCAGTACCACAGGTGGTTAACCAACTAGGGCCAAGTCGAGCAGCCACAACAGAATCACAGCCATGATCAATCATATTCAAAAAGGTATCAAAACCTTACCATGGGATAGCGAGATCGCCTTGCTTTATAACTGAACTAGAGGTGGTGTGGTGAATTCCAAAAGACCTCCAGATGGATAACCTTCCAATTTGAAGATAGCGGCTATGCAAAATAAATCCTCAGGTTCTGAAGATAAGGGAAATTCACCAAGAAGGAAGAGACGGCAATATTCTTTGTCTACGAAGCAAGGCAAAAATATTCTACATGTGACAAGGTCCAGAGAACAACTACAGATATTTCGCTGTCAGGACTACTTAATATTGGACAAGATTTATTCCTAGGGGCCACATCATTTCCAAGGACTATATCTATATTCTTCACAGGAAACTTATCTTCCACTGCCAATTTAACCATAAAAGAAGGACAATCCAAAGCAAACCTCTCAATTGGCTAAGCCTGAAATATATCCAGAAAACCTGACAATAGCAAAAATTCTGTATGTTCAACAACAAAATCCTGTGGCCAGCCACTCTTAAAATCAAAGACTGTGCTTCTCCAGTATCGCCTAAAATTCTTACCCACTTCTTACAGAACCCATCGGCCACAGCAACACTGCCCAAAAATATAAAAAGAGAAAAAGGCTTCAGTGATTTGCACGTCAGACAGTCATTGATCCGAGGTTTTTGTCGAATTACAGCCTCTGTCTCTTTTTTTTCTCAACCCCCACTACAGGATGAACATTATCTTGCTGGGATTTCTGGAAGGCATAACATATATATATATATATATATATATATATATTATATATATACATACACACACACACACACACACACACACATATATATATATATATATATATATATATATATATATATATATATATATATATATATATATATATATATATATATATATATATATATATATATATATATATATATATATATATATATATATATATATATATATATATATATATATAAGTGATGAATGCACGAGAACGTCCACTGAGACAAGGGCTGAAGATGGACAAATGAACGAAGTAGAAACGCTTAAGGAAAGACAAGACGACGAAGCAGCTGAAGGGTTTATAGGAAACCATGTATCACCTGACGAAGCAGTAATCCACGCTGATGAGCCTGACATCGAAAAGGCAATGGACTTTCAATTATGTCAAACACAAAATGAAGAGGAGCCAATAGAAGACGTGGAAAGTGAAATTCAGGAACATGAAGCAAAAGAAGGAAATAACATTGAATATGACGAAGAACATACAATAGACAGCGTTTTAAAATTTGGAAACAAGTGACGACGAATTGTGGCAAGCTAGCGTTAGTGACGAACCAAGCAAGGGCATTCGTCTGAGGTTAACAAGGATATTGGTGTACTCTCCGAGCCGAACACGGATGAAGATAAATCAGTGCTCGATGAACCCAAAAGTAGTTCTGAAGATAAGACAAGTCAATTGCCTGTGAATAAACGTTTTAAATTAGATGAATGATGAAGAGATTTTTTCTTATATTTGGAACCTTCACTTACCTAAATTTAGCAACTATTAATGTTAATGGTCTATGCATGGGTCATAAACAAATCAAATTGATTGATTTTATGTATTTTATCATTTGGATGTAATATTTGTGCAAGAACATAATGCCAGAGAAATATCGCAACTTGAGTATGTTGGAAAGCATTGCGATATCATACTGAATCCAAGTTTCTTGCTGAAGGGAGGCACAGCTATCCTTTTCAATTAAAAGTCAAGAGTGAAAGTTCTGAATTATGAGATGGATATAAAGGGTCAAATATATAAGCAGTGTAAAATGTTCCAATAAAGGAACAGATTTCCGATTATTAAATGTATATGCCCCTTCTGGGACAAATAAGGAAAAGGAATGAGGAGAACTGTTCTTAAATGTTATGCTGTATTACTTGAGAAACAATTTACAAAATATGATCATAAGGGGCGACAGGAACAGTATAACAAGTAAGAGAGATAGTTCTAATTCTGATAACCATATTAGTTCAGAAGCTCTTCAAAAGTGGAAAAGTGATTTGCAGCTAAGAGATATGTGGCTCTTAACAAATCGTTTGATAGAGTATACGTATATTAGGCATAACTATGGCTCTAGGATTAATCGTATATATATACGAGATCTGGGAAACAATGTAACTGAATCGGAAAATATACCACTAAGTTGGTCTGATCATACTTCTGTTAGGGTTAAGATAAAGATGGATAATTATATTAGTATTGGCAAGGGATACTGGAAATTGAATACAAATATTCTAATTCACTCTATAACAATGGAAAACTTTGTTAATTTTTGGAGCCATTTGAAAGGGAAAATAGGTGATTTACAACTTCATTCTATTTTAGATTGGTGGAATTATGGAAAAGGTCAACTTAGACTCTTTTCGTCAAAGTTTCAAAAACTATTAATCAGGAGAGATTTGGGTTACTGAATTTGCTGAAAACGGAATTAAGGAGGAATCATTGGCTCCATTCTGCCAACTGCAATAGTTTTCAAAAAATGGAAGAACTTACAGAAAGAATGAATCTGATTGAAGATGAAATATGTGAATGGGTTAAGATAAGAACTAGAATTGATGAAAGAATAAATGGTGAAAAAATAATCATATATTTGATTGGAAAAGAAACGAATGTGAAAACAAGTATCGTTAAACTTTGTGAAAAGGAGGGTGCATATATGTTAGACACAAAGTCTATACAAAGGAATATATTTGAGTTTTATACAAATCTATTCAAAGAAAAAGCTGTTGACTCTGAATTAAGATATAGATTTCTTGAAACTATGAACTCTATCATAGATGATGACATGAATTTAACCCTGAAGGATGAAGTAACAGAGAAAGATGTTTGGAAAGCTATATGTGGAATGCAAAATGGGAAATGCCCTGGTATGGATGGATTAGCCATCGAATCTTACAAAAAAATTTAAAAAATGTGGTGTATTATAAAAAACGAATTTATGAAAGTACTAATATATTCATTTACTAAATTTGAAATGTGGAATGACTCAAATAAGGGAATTATTAAGCTTGTACCAAAGGATGGAGATAAGTGTGATCTTAATAACTGAAGACCTTTAACTATTAAATGTAGATTACAAATTATAGCAAAGGTTGTGGCAAACAGATTAAAATCAATGCTTTCAACATTTGCATCAAAGGACCAGTTCTGTGCTGTCCCTGGAAGGCCAATGAATAATTGTAACACTTTGTTAAGGGATATGATATACTACTTGAATAATGAGAACAAGCCAGCTGCCCTAATAAACCTAGATTGCTACAAAGCATTCGGCAGGATTAATCTGGACTTTCCGTTCGGGATGCTGTCCAAACTTGGATTTCCTTTAGATTGTGTAAACTTAATTAAAATGCTTTTTAAGGATGCCAGAAGTTGCATATCCACAAATGGCCATTATCTGACACATTTCCTATAAGAAAGTGTGTTCGACAGGGCTGCCCATTATCAATGATTTTATTTGTTATAGCTCAAGAACCGTAGTATAGAATGCTAAAGCTTAAGCTCTGGACTTTCCAAATGGGTTAAAACTGTTGTATTTGGCTTTGCTGATGATAGCACTATTGTTGTAAACAAATTAAAAGGTATTAAGGAAGATTCACGGATCATTAATGTGTATGAAGAAGCAAGTGGAGCGTGACTTAACAAAAAGAAAACATACGTGGTGGGAATTGGATTATGGGAAGATAAAGTTGACTGGCCAAAAACCGGGATAGAAAGGAAAACGAGCAGTTTTAAAATCCTAGGTATAATCCATAATAATAATTATGAACTATCTGTACGGTTAAACTGAGAAAACACCAAAGATAATATTTTGAAAATTTTAGGGCCACTTTATAAACCAAGACTAACTTTATTCCAAAAGAGTGTACAAGTCAATGCAACTGTACTATCCAAGGCATGGTATGTTTCCCAGGTGTATCCAGTTCCAGCTGATGTTGGAAGATGTATAGAAAAGTGTATTTTCAAGTATCTGGAGAATGGGTATTATCAGCCCATCAAAAGGAAAACTATGTACCTCCTAAAGAGTCAAAGAGGATGTGGTATTTTAAATCTAACTGGAAGCAAATTGCATGTTTTTTAGCAGCTTTTACAAATGTATTATCAATAGAGCAATAGGATGTGAAATCACGGCGTATTATTGAAAGCTGTGACTTTCTTACCTTGTTGATTTTAACAGATTTAAGGAATCCACTATCTTTTACACTCCATAGTATGGCAGTTTAATAAAGATATTTAATCTGTAATAAAGATAAAGACCTATCCTTTGCTACAAGCAAAACATATTTATTGTTACATGATGAATGGTGAATCAATTCTGCCAAATATTGAAGAAAACTATCCGTTGTTTAACTGGAATGTTGTATGGGAAAATAATAATAAGTGGACTGATCCAATAAACAGAGAAATGTTGTTCTAGTATATCCATGAAGTCTTAGCTACAAAGGATAGCTTATTCATGATGACCATAACGGATAATTATCTGTGTAGTAATTGTGGGGACGCTGGAACAATTATGCATTTAGTTTATTTTCGTTAATTGAAGAGAACAGTTGTAAACTGGATAAAAAAAGGTATTGAGCCAGGTTTGTAAAATAAAGACTGTAAGTTTGCTAAAGGTTTTAAAACTAGATTTTCAAGCATACTCAAAAAAAAAGAGATAAAAATACAGCAATGATTTTAATAAGTGAATATATAACTGGAATTTGGTATATTCATAAAGTAATGCACTTAACAGATGAGTTAAGTATGATTTCGTTTATAAGATGTAGAATGTGCAAAACTAGATTTGTATTGTTTAAAGCACTGGGGGATAAATGTAAAAAAAAATTTTACTTCGCAATAAGTCCATTCTTTTTTTGGTAATTAATAATTTCATTTATGTAAATAGATTGTAATATACATATAATAATATCATAAATTGTAAGAAACTGTAAATGTATATTTTCTAAATAAAAGTGAAAAAATACTAATTCATGGTTAACCTGTTGTTATTTGCTATGCATATGAATTTGGAGTAGGAGTTCCCATTTTCAAACTTTTACAAACAGCTGACGTTCGATGTTTAACTACTAAAAATATTGTATCAAGTATTTATTAGTAGAAATTGAGGCGTAACTATTTTCATCACTGCATTTGGCAAATTACAGTCCTAATTAGGTAGATAACATCATTACTATGCATTTCATCACCGGCTCTCGCGCGCTCAAAGGTTTCTATTATACGTCATTCGCAAAATACGAGCCATTACACATAGGGATTAATTATTGATATACCGTTTTGCGCTTAGTTCTCTTTGCTTGTCAATTAAACTTTCCTAATGGAACATGATGCGATACAGTAAATTAATAATCACGCACATGTCATAACGTCCAATAAATTTAAACTGGCAGATAAGTGATGAAAGCTTCGCTCGCGTAAAGACCAGATGAAAAAGAGTACTTCTGTAACAGAACTACGGCAAACGGTAGGAATACACCACTGACATGCATACTAATTACAGAGATTTCGGTAAAACTTCGAGATAGGAGCCATCGGAATTCCCTTGTGGGATATTAGCCAGCAGTTGGCCAACACTTCTGTTTGTATGTCTGTTTCGGACAAAGACTTGGGAAAATAAGTCGAAGTTCAACATACCTAAAACAATGGCTCCAAGACATGTTTCCTAGTTCTAGAATACTTTTATTATCAGTCTTTTTTTGGAGGAAATAATTTGAGATTTGTTCTTCAAGTTCACCTGCGACCTTGAAATCGAGGCTCGGGTAAGCATATATGCGGAAAATAAACACAAACCTTCAAAACACCTACTTACCTAGTTTCATCAGCAGCAGAGAAACCACTGGGAAGGACGAGGCCTGGAATACTGCAACAGAACCCGATGCAGCCATTGCAGCATGATGCTTATCGAAAGCTAGGAAGGCTTGGATCACAATAAAGTTTGCAAATGAAAATATTCATGAAATAGATACTGCTGTCTCAACGAGATCATGAGGAAATTCTACATAGTAAATACCACATCCTCCGAAGCTGCTATTTGGCCCTCAAAACTTTATCATTGTGTATTCAGACTAGGATTCTAAACACCACATACTTCTGCAGTTCATTATTTTGCATTATTTAATATCAGTTTGTCCATTAATATCTGTTTTGCCATCAAAAATAGTAAATATAGTAATTTATCTCTGCTTTAACTTATTTATTTCATTCTAAAAATGTAGCTTTTTTGTTTTATCTAGTGTAACATTATCCAAATTTTGATTTTGCATCCGGTATATGAGGCCTCTTCTTTTTCTTGTTAATATCAACACTGATAAATCCTCTCAGGTATCAAATCCACTCGGTAAATATGTCCGTGTTAATGTTAGGACGATCAAACACCATAATTTGCTGCTCTTTCAGGGCAATACAAAAGAAGGCTTTTCCAGTATGAACAACTGGTTTTCTTCCAGCTCTGTCGATAAGTATCCTTGGTGCCAAACTCCCCAAACTATGGGGAGCACAAAAGGAAAATGAGTTTCGACGAGAGCAAAAGATGATAAGAAAATTCCCTCATCTGCTTTTCATTATTTTACAAAACAAACTCTGGTTAAGATATCACCTTTATCATTATGCGATAATGAATCTATATCATAAAAAAAGTTTTTAAAATTCAATATACCTCGTCTTCACTAAACCGGAGGAGTAAAAAAAAACAAGTATTAAAAAATGTTGGAACCAAAACCTCATGAGTTGCTTAATAGTAACATACCTTAGACTTGTTGAAAAAAATGTTAGAAAGTTAAGCTTTGTGCCTCTTGACAAGCATAATGGTTGCTATCATGAATCATAAGTTTTAAAATCTTTTTTACTGCTTTCCCTTATGGTAGCCCACAGCAAAACATGTTCCTCGAGTAAGAACCACCAAAACCGCATTTTACCCCCTTACATCTGCAGACATAATGGTTTAAACAGAAATATCTTCACCTTTTTAACTAAAAAATAAAATTTCCTCAACATCATGTTGATATCAGCATAAAATTTGCTTCTTGTCGGAATTATGTCATCATAATTCAAATTGCACGTTATAACATAAACCAAGTACTTAAATGATTTTATGTGCTCAATATCACCAACAACGATTAAAAAAAAAAAAAAAAAAACCTTATTTTCACTTTCCTTCAGGTTAATATTAAAAACCATGCACTTTGTCTTTACTTGAGGGGCCAGCAACACTACATCAGCACATGCAATGATATTTGAACTTGAAATACCCAATCAACATATATTACAAAAAAGAGACTTGATAAGATTCCTCCGTGGCTTATTCCTTTTTTTTTATCTCACAGTCAGTTGAGACATAATATCTATATTTCACATTAACCACTTAAATACTGTAACAAAAATTTACAAAATTTACATAAACAGCAGGAACCCCGTAATCTATTGATTTCCTCATAAATATCATGATTACCTGAATCGCATGATTTACTAAATAAAATAAAAGTATAAACATCCGATTTACCCATTATTGTAGTGGACGATTGTTTCTTTTAACAAGGAGAACTTTTTTTTTTATCATTTATTATAAAAATAACAATGACAATATCTGTATTTACAATATAATATATAATCAGTTAATAATGCTAATATTTGGCAAATTTTATGGTCATATGTGTACACAAAAGAATTTTGATGACATTTAAGTGCTACAATTATGTGCAAAATCAACAAAACAAGCAGAACTGGCGGAATGGCAAACTTTGAAACCATGCTGTCTCATGCTCAGAGATACTAACGGTTTTATTCTATCTAAAATATAGTACTCAAGTAATTTTGATATTACCGAAGAAGACATCACAGGTCGGTAATTATCTGAGTTCGATGTCTCCAAACTTGCCTTTAATAATAGGAGGGATTACACCTTCCTATCTTTTACAAAAGCTATATGCCTGAAACCTTCATGAGAGTCATTCGATAGATGCAAATCTGATTTATTCAGCATAACTTCTTGAAGAAGCACATTATCAAAAGTCGACCTCCGAATTGTTATTTGTTTCATATCTTACTACAATTGGCGTTATGTCTGTCCTTCTATCTGTATGTCTGTCATTCAATCAGGCTAAACGGCTGTCAGTTGGGCATGAAACTTAGCAGGGGATCCCTAAGAGGACTTATAATGGGGTTTTATCCTACCTCCCCGACCCCTCCGAAGGGGGTGAGGTGAGAAGGGATTCCCTGAAACGGAGCTGGTTCTGACCATGAAACGGGGCGGGTTATGCCCATAGACTTAGCTACTTTATGAATTTATCATAAGTAATTTCTGTATACATATGACTTATCATTTGGAAGGGAGTACTATAGGATAAACATCAATGACAACAAAGAGGGTGAAGTTTGAGAAGGGGGTTGACAGAGAGAGAGAGAGAATGAGAGGGAGAAGAAGTGAGAGACAGACAGATAGACAGACACAGAGAAGAGCGGATGTTTGAGAGAGAGAGAGAGAGAGAGAGAGAGAGAGAGAGAGAGAGAGAGAGAGAGAGAGAGAGGGGTGGTATTAATGAGAAGAAAGAGGGAAAGAGACAGTGATTGTTGGAGGGAGATAGAGTAAGAGAAAGGAGCGAGAGGGAGAGGAAGAGAGAGAGAGAGAGTAGAAGGACTGTTAGGTAAGAGAATGATAGAACAATAGAGAGAGAGAGAGAGAGAGAGAGAGAGAGAGAGAGAGTTGGTATTAGTAAGGAGATAGAGGGAAAGAGACAGATGTGGTTGGAGAGAGAAAGAGAGAGTGAGAGAAAGGATCAAGATAGAGAGGAAGAGAGAGAGTGAGAGAGAGTAGAGGAGGTGTTAGGTAGGAGAAAGATGGAAAGAGAGAGAGAGAGAGAGAGAGAGAGGAGAGAGACGAGAGAGAGACGAGAGAGAGAGAGAGTAGTTGGTATTAATGAGAGGAAAGAGGGAAAGAGACAGAGATGGTTGAAGAGAGAAAGAGAGAGTGAGAGAAGGAATTGAGAGGGAGAGGAAGAGAGAGAAAGAGTAGAGGGGGTGTTAGGTAGAAGAATAATGGAAAGAGAGAGAGAGAGAGAGAGAGAGAGAGAGAGAGAGGAGAGAGAGAGAGAGAGCAAGTTTATCAGTTGTCATTCAGAGTTATCCCAAGCGCAGCTGGGTCGATCAGTTAGTAGAGTTACGGTTATAAGTGCCATATCGAAGGATCATTGCTGATTATTGTACTTCCTTGGTCCAAAACATTTTTGCCAAACTGTACCCTTAGGTTAGACATCAGGAGACAGTAAATTTTTGCATATGATACATATTTAGTTACTTCTGAAAGCCTTATTATGAATGATTTGAGTGGTAAGTTGTTCACTACTATGTATATCAGTAGAGTAAAACATGCCAAATCCCCTCAGCCAAAGTCCCTTGGCCAGATCCACTCAAACCTGGCCCTCCTAGCCCTCCTGATAACCTCACCTCCCCCCTGCCCAACCTAGCCTCATCTCCCCCTCCTGTTAACCTCACCCTACCCCTTGCCAACCCAAACTCACCTCCCCACTTAAAACCCAACCTAACCTAACCTAACCTAACCCAAGCCAACTTAACTTAAACTGACCTAGTCCAATTCTGTTTGAAAGGAGATAAAAAGATTATATTTATACATGTTACCGAGGTTCCAACCTCAGTACAGTTTTAAAAGGGAAAAAAAGAATATGTTGGTAGCAATGACCTTGTAGCAGCAAGGCACTGAGGTGACGTTCGTCTTCTCTCTCTCTCTCTCTCTCTCTCTCTCTCTCTCTCTCTCTCTCTCTCTCACACACACACAATTACCTAAGGTAACCAAATCAGACTCGTGAACTACAAAAATAAATTTATTTAAGAACAAAGCATTAACAAAACCAATCACACTCTTAACAAAATGTTAACTGAAAGGTTGCGTTCAAAAATCCAAATAACTCAAATAACCCTGGGGATCGATCTAAAGCCGTCTACCCGGTTCTCTACAATAACTAACATGAGTTGGTCATAAAACTAAGAAAGTCATAGCACAGTCTTATACGTAACACCAAAAGCACAGAACCATCAGTTAAGTTTCCATTATCAAATATGTTCCCACCAGCCAGATCTGCCTGGAGATAGAACAGAAAAAGACATCCACATAAGCAAAAGAAAAAAAAATCAAAATGACATAAATCAAAAGGTCAAATGGAATAGGTCATCTTTAAAACAAATATTCAAAATACAAAGACAAGCCACACTTGGGCTTAAAAGTAAGTATGCTAACCCATTTCAGCACTAATCACACATAAGGAGCCATCTCGGCCCTTTGCTGACTTCTTATAGTTCTCCATCTTAGTCATCTTACTCTTCCATTATGTAGGGGAATAGCTCGCATATACACAAGCACGAATTCACTCAAAAGACACTCCCAGATAAGTGTTATCACTAATTCGCCAAAAATTCATGACATCATATACAGATTATCACGCCCATAAATCTACTCAAAACCAGAGTTTAAAGGCATATCTGCTTTCACCTTTACACGGGCATAGGACGTGGTCTGTTCTGCTTAGGCATCGACCTTAGACATCGCGCCACCCAAGGAGGTTGCGTGAACATTTTCGAAGCTGATGCTGAGCCTTGTCCTCTAGACCTGTTTCCACGGAGAGTCAGAATGATGACATCTACATTTCAAAGAATGTCATTGCTCATCACATCCTCTTATCAACCCATCATTTAACAAAAAAAGACAATTCCAAGATAACGAATCATATTCATAATAGTTTTTTAATTATATTCTCAATACTCATTTCGCATATATATAGAATGGAAAGACGAGAGAATGAAATATCCCGTTTGACAAAAGGGAGAGATATAGATGGAGGAGAGAGAATAAGAAAGTAAGACAAAAAAGATAAAAAAGGAATGGAAGGAGAGAGAGAGAGAAGATGGGGGAACAAAGAGAGGGGGAATAAGTATGTGGAATAGTGGGAGTGCACAACTGATAGACCCCCTAATAATTCACGGTGAAAAGAAGACCAATACCGAGTAAATGGAGACCGATACTGAGTAAACGGAGACCAATACTGAGTGGTTTTCTGTTTATGGGAAAGTGAGTCACTGGAAACTTGAATAACATATCCAACCAAGATAGAAGATCTCATGATAACATTTGTTTACAGTTATGAGAGATCTGGAGGTACTTTACAGTACATGATTTGGATTAAAATGGGGCACTGGAAATAGAAATAACCATCCTATCTGATAGGACAGCAAAAAGGGGGCGAAAAGGAAGACCATTACACCTCCAAACTCATCATATAAGAAGTCAAAGGCAACAATAGTCAAAATATTGGCAAGACTTTCGTTGAACATTGAATAATTTATGTTGGTGTATTAATTATTTGAGATGACTTTACGTTATATTTAGTTGTGTTTTCAATTCATTTCATTTTCTTTATCATGTTAGTTCTTGGGGGAATAAAGATTCTATTTTTGTATCTTGGAATTTGGTTTAGCTCCCAAAGATTTAATGGTTTTGAGAATAGTAGTAGGGATGCCGCTTGCAGTCTTTTCTTTTAAAGTAGGTGTCAGACGTTCGTTGAGGTCGACGTTACCTAGTTGTTTTTATTGGGACAAACGCATCAAAAGGGTCACAATTTATTCATAACAGACAACTTTTTATGACGTTTTTTGAGCTTCCTGTGCAAGACTCAATGTTTGTTTTCAATGGTAAACTCTTCTCGCAGGATGATGGAGTTGCCATGGGCTCCACATTTGTATCTATGCTTCCTTTTTAGAAGAAACCTTTTTAACTAATTGTCCAGATGTTTGTAAACCTGCCTGTTTTAGATGATATGTTTAATAATCAACATGAAAATATAAAATTTAGCATGGAAAAAGAAAACAACAACTCTTTAACTTTTTAGGTATCAATACAAGCAGAGACAATGGTAAATTTGCTACATTTCTATAGCACATGCTTTAAGAACTTTAAACTGAATTCCATAGCATACACTTAGGTTTATAGGGCTCTTCGTTATTCTTCGAGTTGGTCTCTTTTTTTCTCAATGAGGTCTTAGTTTAAGTAAAAAAATTTATTACAGAACTCATATCCTGAAAAAATGGTTTGTAAAGTCATTAGCAGAATGCTGTCACAGAATTTATCTTATGCGACGCCCTCTTATAATGTCTTAAAAAATAAATTTGCCACAATCCGAATTATTTCTGATACGCTTTCTGCCAAACGTAAACCAACAATCGATAAAGAATAGACTCCTATAAAATACAATTAATTCCAATCAATCCACTCAAGATTGACGTATTGTTTGGTTATAAGGACAAACTACAGACCTTCATGAGATCCATTATTTAAAAAAAAAAAAAAATTCAAGAGCCCAGGACGTCCCGGTATTTGTTGGATCAAACCGTAAGTTACTACAGATGAGATATTGTAGCTATGTGGTATACAGTTTTACAACGGGTCAGTAATTGTGCAAACCAGAATTTTACTCGGAACACTTAAAATTAAACTGCTAGTTCCTCAATCAAACACGTAGCTCTGCTCTACCCAGTTTATTTTTTCTTGATGTTTTAATTTCTCTCTCTCTCTCTCTCTCTCTCTCTCTCTCTCTCTCTCTCTCTCTCTCTCTCTCTCTCCTTCCCTTTGCTTTATTGCTATTTTCAATTTGGAAAAACTCTCTATCGCGAGAGTATATATAATGTTCTAAGAGGTCCACAATAATAATAAAAAAAAACTTGTACACGAACTCGCACCATTTTTTATTATTGTGGACCGCTTAGAACTTTGTTGCTAATTCTAGTTCTGTTCTGTTCTTTGTACTACGAGCAGAGCAGGTCATTTTCAAAGGTGTTTTTATGTTATTTCACTTAGTTTTTTGTAAGTTTCATATGCATTTTAGTGCTTTACCTTTCTTTCTGTATTGTGCAATCTAGTTTCTTGTTCGTCTTTGTATATCGTACATTTTAGTATTTTTACCTGTCTTCTGACTTTTAAGTGACCTTTATTTTATTTTATGTCAAACTTTACAATACATGTTCTTTTTATTTTTGGGGCAGAAATCCCAGAGGATTTAAATATGATTGAGGAAATGTCGGAGTAAACTGTTGAAAATAATCACCTCATCGTATTCCTGGTCTGACCTTCTATGAGATATACCCTGGACTTCTTTGTCTCATCACCTTACCATTCAGTAGTTGACCTGAACCTCGGATCTGCCGTCGAAGGTCTTCGACTCTCCTCATCTTTACTTCTGTAACGACCAACAGGGACAAAGCCGCTGTTTTCATTATTTCTTCCTTTCACGTCTCCGAGCAAAAGGACTGGACCACTTTCATAAGCTTGTTCGTAAACGGTATGGTACCCTGCTTCTAAGTAGTGCCGTAATTTGGAGAAACATTATAAAAAAATGGAAAAAAGACCGTCTTAACTTGGAGTTTCTACAGTATTGTCAAAACTATATTTTACTCTTAATTTTGTTAAATTTTGATTATATAAACCATTTTTGTATAATTCGTAATTTTATTTTGATTCTACCAGCAATTATTGAATATGGAAATTAATTATAAACAAAGACTTGTTGAAAAACATAACAATGTGATTACTGCCATTAGCAATGAGGTACTTGGAACATTCTCTGCCATAGATCGAATTATTTTTATATGATCATTTAAAAAGTCTATTCAAACTGTATAAATGAAAGGTAAGACAGACATGAGAACAGAAAACACATGTATTATGACTCCAAAATTCTATAGGCAACATACCACATTTTGTAATTTTTCTAATTATGGTGCTGTCTAAACTAGTAGAATTTTTGTTATATTTAGGGGTTTGGATTTCTGTCTTCCCAACCTTAGACCCAGTTATTGCCAGTTTTTTTCTGCCAATTGAGAGCATCTTTCATAGAATTAGAAAATTAACGTTGAATGCCAATCTTAGTGGGATGCAGGAGAAATTGTCAAGCTTAGTAAAAAAAAATATATATTTTCTAAACTACTGACTAACTGGGGTCCCTTTTTTTAAAATGAAATCCGATTTTCATTGGCTAAAGGATCTGCCGAAACAGGAATTGGTCATTAATAGACCTGATAAAGGTAAGGGTACATTTGTTCTTACAAAACTGACTATGTCAACAAAATGGATATGATTTTAGTTGAGTGTACTAAGTTTGAAAAAAATTGACACACAAACTACCAAAACATCTTTAAAACTGAAGATAGGATTAACATATTTCTACGCCAGCGTAAGAATGAAAAGATTAATAAAGACACCTACAAAGAACTTTACTACGGGATCGTCCTTGGATTTCTTTATGGAGTTTTTTTGCCCAAATTTTCCCATTTCATGTATCAGGAATCCCCCATCGCCCTATCGTGGCCTCGTATAATGCAGCTAACTATAAATTAGCAAAGTTTTTAGTTCCATTGTTAGAGCCACTTACTCGGAACAGGTACTACACTCTTAACAATTCAACACAATTTAAGGACCAAATTCTCATTCAGGACTTTGATCTCTACAGAGCCAGTTTCGATGTTGAATCCTTTTTTACGAACGTACCTGTGAGGGAAACTATCGGAATTATTTTGGATAAATTATTTTGAGAACCCGATGTTACGTTTTGTGGTTTTAATCGAGCCCTTTTTTAAAATGTTGTTAGAATTGGTAATGCTGGGCACGGCCTTTGTTTGCAATGGAAATCTCTATAGACAGGTAGACGGCATGGTTAAGGGGTCTCCCCTTGGCACTACCCTCTCGAATATTTTCATGTGCTCCCTGGAGGAGCGCATGCTCTCCCAATGTCCTCTTTCTTTTAGACCACTCATTTAAGTGCGTTATGTGGATGACATCTTTGCTCTCTTTAAACACGATTTTCACACAGAGCTATTTTTAGAATTTATTAATTCCTGCCACCATAATATTAAGTTTATTCTAGAAAGCGAGCTGAGTGACCGACTACCTTTTTAAGATGTTTTGGTTAAGATATACAATGATGTTTTTAGTACTTCTGTTTTCAAAAAAAAAAATGTTTTTCACTGGGCTGGGTTCAAGTTATTTTAGTTTTTGTTTTTACAACTTAAACTTAACTCCATTTATACATTGGTTCACTGAACGCTTTCTCTCACCTCAAACTGGAATCTGTTTCATGAGATCTTCTTCCTCTTAGATTGCTTTGTTAAAAATTGCTTTATGGAAAAGGTATTCCATAAATTCCTTAATAAAATATTTTATAAACAGTTTTCAAAGCTCGCTACGGTCTTTACTATGCCAAAATGAAATTCTACGCAAGTTTACCCTACATTCAAGACAAACACTTCACCAAGGTCCTGAGCAAACACTTAGGAGCTCTTGATATTTAGCGCGTTCTCAAAAACCCACTAACTATTGGCTCTTTATTCCGGTTTAAAGATTGATTGATTGATTTGTTAGTTCTTACTGGCGTCGCAACGTCGAGGTTATTGACGTCGTCCGGTTTAAAGACCGTTTAGGTCTCTATATGAGGTAAAATGTAATCTATAAATGTACGTGTCCGGATGTAATTCGGGTACTTGTGTCGGAGCTACTAGATGTCTGCTCAAAGTGTGAATAGACTCCCATAGAGGGGTCAGCTATCGTGTGGGGACAAGGATTTCCAACCCTTTTGTAGGTTTCATATGCATTTTAGTGTTTTACCTTTCTTTATGTATGGTGTAATCTAGATACTTATTTTTCTTTGTATATAATACATTTTTGTGTTTTACTTGTCTTCTGACTATTAACTGACTTTTAATTTGTTTCATGTCAAACTTTACCATACATATTTTTTTATATTTTTTGGTAGGAATAAACTGTTGAAAATAATCATCTCATCATCTCATCATAATTCCTTGTCTGACGTTTGTGAAATATACCATGGACTTCTTTTTTGTCTCATCATCCTACCCACTATATCTTATATATATATATATATAGTATATATAATATATATATATATATATATATATATATACTATATAATTAATTATAATTTATATAATATATATATATATCTATATATATAATATATATATATATAATAATAAAAGTATTACCTATTAATATAATATATATATAATACTAAAAGTAAACCACGGAGGAAAATATAAAAAGAGAACTGCCGAGATCTTTTCGGTCTTAAAGGCAAGACTGATTAGAACAATTAGAAACACAGTACAGGTAAGCATATATAATAAATGAACATTACAGGAGTAACAAATGGTGCAAATCAATAAAAAAAATGAAAAACGCCCGTGGGCTAGATTAAAGATTTAAAAACAGCCACCCACACGTCTCACGGGTAAGTTAGTCAGAAAACAATACATTTTTTTTTATTTTGGGAGCAGAAAGGCATACACAAACGGACAGTACAAAATTAGCAAAATTCGAAGGCTAGATTAAGGATTTAAGAGTGGCCAAACACACTGATCTAAGGCAAGTTAATTTGAAAAACAATACATTAGGTATTGGTAATAACAAGAATTTACAAATGTGTTCAGACAATGAGTGAGAAACGAACCTAAGATATAAACATAGCAAGTATGAGAAAAAAATTAATAAATACAAACATGTAGGACTAATTAATAAGTAGCAAATTCATTTATTTTAGGCTCCTTCATAAACATTTTACAAAATATGGGTGCAAATGGTACAATCCCAGACTAAGAAATAGGTTTTTATAATTAGTGATTTGTAGCTAAATTGCTGATTCCACAGCTATCTCCCCAATTTATACAGTCGGTTTTTTGCTCAGATGGATAAATACTGCATTTTAAGTCTTGGCTGTTCTAACTGATGTATATGCGCCATTATTCCTACTTTTAAATCTTTGCTTGATTGTCTGTTATAAAAAGACCGGAAATCCTTACAAGGAATTTTGTAAATAATGTAGCTATTTGTTACCAGACTATTCTTAATTAGCATGCATTTAATGTTATTGTTATAAAAGAACATAACATTATCATTAAAATATTTAAATATTGATACTATGGTTTCAAATCCAGGAAAGTAGGGCAAGGTGAGTACATTTTTAGGGGTTTCTTTTCCATCGTTAACAGCACTATAAAACATTTTGTAAGCTTTTTGATAACATAAATCAATTACATGAGGTGGGCTGCATATATCATTTCACATATTTTTTATGTATTCTATTTCTTGGTCAAGGTATTGTGAACTAGCAATCTACAAAGCACGTAAGAGCACGGAAGAGAAAAATTGAAATTTCAATATTAAGATGGTGGTCAGAATAAAAATGTACATATATTGAATTATTTGAGGGTTTTCTATAAATACTGAATTTATAGGAAAGGCTTTCTATGTATTAATACATCTAGGAAAGGGATTTCATAGTTATTTTCAATTTCAACAGTGAATTTTATGGATGGCACTAAATAATTTAATTCATACAATAAATCGTTTGCATCGATACCAACAAGTAAGACTAAGATGTCATTTACATATCTGAACCATTTTAAAGGGACAATTGTGATATTGGGAGGTGTTGTTTTTCAAAGAATTCCATATATATGTTTGAAAGTAGAGGTGATAAGGGGTTACCTACAGCCCTACCAAATATTTGTTGGTAATATTCTTCATTAAAAGTAAATCTGGCATCACAAATACACAACTTAATCAACGAAATTATTTGACTAACAGGCATAGGTAATTCATGCAATACACGTTCATTACTAAATATTCTAGCACTGAGTCAATAGGGACTTTTGTAAACAATGAACATACATCAAAACTGACAAAGACATCACTAGGGTTTATTACATTTAGTACAATGTTATTCAATTTTTCCTTAGGATCAAGAGCATTCCAGATGTGTGAATTAAATAAAGTTCCAAGTAACGAGGATAACAACTTAGTAATATATTTGGATAGTTTATGAGTAATTGATCCTAGAGTACTGATTATTGTCTTCATAGGGTTGTTTTCCTCACGAGTTTTTACTAGGCTATATAAGTAAGGTAATGAGGGACACTTCACAGTTAATTTACACAACAATTCTTTTTTACCTTTAAGAATTTGTTTCATTGTGATATTAAATGTTTTTATTACGTGGTCCAACGGATTTTTTATGAGATTTTTGTAAGTTGTTTCATCTTCCAGTAAAGTATGCATGCGTGCTATATGGTAAATATTGTCCAGAACTACTAAAGTACTGGATTTATCGACCTTAGTAATGTGAAAACTAGTGTTTTTCTTCAATTATTTAATTTTTTTTATTGTAGGGAGCAGGGATATTATTTTCATGATAGTCATACGTAGCACTATATGTCATGCCTTTGATAATGTCTAAATGGCTTGTGGTAGGTCACAGTATTATTTAAACTTATATAAAGATAACACAATTTATAAAGAATAAGGTTTATTGCAAATGAAGAAGTACAAACCAAAGCCTAATGCCCGCACTGCATTTTCACTTATTTGTTTGCTTGATAAATGTACTACACAATCACTCCTACAAAAAAGGTTTAAAAGAATTGAAGAATGACACCAACTTACACATTACTAAGGCCGATATTTCCAATAGTTAAGTAGCACTGGACAAAATTGACTACATACTAGTATACATGCATAATTTACTAGGAAATAAAACAATATACAAAAATTTAACATCACTATGAAACAAATCACTAAAGATGAAAACAGAATTGTTGTGTAAATTAACTGAACACAGGGGAAAATATGCATCCATCATCTAAACCTTCTCCCTCTCCGTCAATGATATTCAGTAGACTCCAATAGAGAAAAGAAAAGGAATCCTAATGGATCCTCCCTTCCATCATAGATAGTCCTGTTCATTACATATTGATGAAAGACTCAAACGTATTATCAGAAACCTCACCTCCTCCATCAAAATTATTTTTTATCATGTTGTCTAATGCATGTTGATTGTGTATGTTATTGTCTTTTCTTTGTATATTCCAAATTTATTATTATTTTGATTATTTTTTCCCTCTCTCTATCACAGTCCTCTAATTCGACTGGGTGGTATTTATAGTGTGGGGGTCCGGGTTGCATCCTGCCTCCTTAGGAGTCCATCACTTTTCTTACTATGTGCGCCGTTTCTAGGATCACACTCTTCTGCATGAGTCCTGGAGCTACTTCAGCCTCTAGTTTTTCTAGATTCCTTTTCAGGAATCTTGGGATCGTGCCTAGTGATCCTATGAATATGGGTACAATTTCCACTGGCATATCCCATATCCTTCTTATTTCTATTTTCAGATCTTGATACTTATCCATTTTTTCCCTCTCTTTCTCTTCAACTCTGGTGTCCCATGGTATTGCGACATCAATGATTGATACTTTCTTCTTGACTTTGTCAATCAACGTCACGTCTGGTCTATTTGCACGTATCACCCTATCTGTTCTGATACCATAGTCCCAGAGGATCTTTGCCTGATCGTTTTCTATCACTCCCTCAGGTTGGTGCTCGTACCACTTATTACTGCAAGGTAGCTGATGTTTCTTGCACAGGCTCCAGTGGAGGGCTTTTGCCACTGAATCAAGCCTCTTTTTGTACTGGTTCTGTGCAAGGGCCGGACATTCGCTTGCTATGTGGTTTATGGTTTCATTTTTTGTATTGCACTACCTACATATGGGAGAGATGTTATTTCCGTCTATCGTTCTTTGAACATATCTGGTTCTTAGGGCCTGATCTTGTGCTGCTGTTATCATTCCTTCAGTTTCCTTCTTTAGCTCTCCCCTCTGTAGCCATTGCCATGTGTCATCACTGGCTAGTTCTTTAGTCTGTCTCATGTATTGTTGTGCCAGTCCTCTGTCTTGTTTGTCATTGTCCTGTCTCTGTATATTTCTGGGTCTTTGTCTACTTTTATTAGTCCTTCTTCCCATGCAATCTTTAGCCACTCGTCTTCACTGGTTTACAGATATTGCCCCAGTGCTCTGTTCTCGATGTTGGCGCAGTCCTCTATACTTAGTAGTCCTCTCCCTCCTTCCTTTCGTGTTATGTATAGTCTGTCCGTATTTGGTCTTGGGTGTAGTGCTTTGTGTATTGCCATATGTTTCCTGGTTTTCTGATCTATGCTGCGGAGTTCTGCCTTCGTCCATTTGTATTCCTGCGCTGTATCTGATTACTGGCACTGCTCATGTGTTTATGGCTTTTATCATATTTCCGCCGTTGAGTTTTGACTTGAGTATCGCCTTGAGTCTCTGCATATATTCTTTCCTGATCGTGTCCTTCATTTCTTGGTGTTTTATATCACCTCCTTCCATTATTCCCAGGTATTTGTATCCTATCTCATCTATGTGTTTGATATTGCTCCCATCTGGTAGCTTTATCCCTTCAGTTCTCGTTACTTTGCCTTTTTGTATGTTGACTAAGGCGCATTTTTTTATTCCAAACTCCATCCTGATGTCCCCAGTCTGGATTAGGGTATCTATTTCCTTGATGCTCTTCCCATACAGCTTGATGTCGTCCATGAACATCAGATGGTTGATTCTGTTGCCTCTTTCTTGAGTTGGTACCCGGCATCCATCTTCTGTAGTACTTTTGTCATGGGAGTCATGGCTACTGCGAAGAGTAGTGGGGACAATGAGTCGCCCTGGAAGATCCCTCTCCTGATATTAACCTCTGCTAGTCTTATTCCAGAGCTTGTAAGTATTGTATTCCAGTTGCACATTGTATTTTTGAGGAAGCTTATGGTGTTTTCCTCTGCCCCATATATTTTCAGGCATTCTATTAGCCATGTGTGTGGTATCATGTCGAAGGCTTTCTTATAGTCTATCCATGCCATGCTTAGGTTGGTTTTCCTTCTACTGTTCTTCATTACCATTTTGTCTATCAGGAGCTGGTCTTTTGTGCCCCTACACTTCCTTCTGCAGCCTTTCTGTTGGTGGGTAATGGTGTTTGTCCTCTTCTAGGTGTTTTTGTATAGCATTTCACTGATGATACCTGTTAGTAACTTCCACATTATTGGTAGGCAGGTGATAGGCCTGTAGTTACTGGCTATATTTCCCTTGCTCTTGTCTTTTTGTACTAAGGATGTTCTTCCTGTGGTCATCCATTTGGGCGCATGGTATTTGAGTACAATGCTGGAGTTGTTCTGCTATTCGTGGGTGTAGGGCCTTGAAGTTATTGAGCCAGTATCCATGGACTTCATCGGGACCTGGGGCTTTCCAGTTTGGCAGTTTTTCTTTAGTTGGTGTCTCAACTGTGGTCTGTCGTGATCTCTGTGAATCTTTTGTTTATTCTCCCTGTTTCTTCTTACTTGACTTCCTGGAGCCATGTTGCATGCTTGTTGTGTGATACTGGATCGCTCCATATGTTTCCCAGAGTCTCTTACTTGGTTCGGCTTCAAGAATTTCTTGGTGGTTGTCTTCCCCTCTTAGTTGGTTGTATAGTCTTTTCTGGTTGGTTCCGAATAGTTTGTTCGGTTGGTATCCCTTATCCCTGTTCATGTACTGTTGGATCTGATGTGTTTTGGCCTTAAGCCTCTGTTTTAAATCTTCTATTGTGTTGTTTAGTTCCCTCTCTAGTACTTATTATTATTATTATTATTATTATTATTATTATTATTATTATTATTATTATTATTATTATTATTATTATTATTATTATTAATTACATACCAGCCAAAGAATAAACACACCTTTGAAAACGCTTTCATCTGCCAGATGAAAAAGAATGGGAACATTATTAAAAATTCCTTTTCTTTATTCGTTCTTGTAAAAAGATGGTCGGTATTTTTCTACAACAGATAACTTCACGCAACAGACCCGTTCAACAAGGATCTGCAATGTAGGGAACAGTGTCGCATACGAGTATGGAGTACGGAAAATCGTTTTATAAAATGAAGATAAACGAAATCACAAATTACTTGAAAATCTTAACACTAATAAATTGAAAAATCACTAAATAACTGTAAGCGCTAAGTTTTAGTAATGCTAGCAATACAAATGCAAATATAAGCAAATTAATACGTGTACAGTCAATACTCATGAAAATCTCTGAGGGAGATAGGATTGCAAGAAATGAATGAGGGAACAGGAAAACAGGTGGTAAAATTGATTGCAAAGAAAAAGGTGAGGCCGGACAAACAACTTCCAATCACTTTACCTTGGTCCATGGATGAGACTTGCGTAGATTACACCCAATCTTCTGTATTAGGTCACATCCATGGAATCAGCATCATGTACAGTTCACTGCCTCAGACGAAAATGGTAAGAGTAGGGGAAGGGCGCCTCTGGTCCAAGATGGTATCAGTGTTGCGGTGGCAAGGCAGGTTCATGTCAAAATACTGCCTTTCGGGGAGACAGCATCAACAGGTACATCTCAGGGGGACTTGCAGCAGAGTCCGATTCCCGCAGTAAGGCGTTGGACGCTAATATCGAGAAGGAGTAACTAACCAGCAAGAGGTGATGTGGCTTCTAGCAATGAGGGTAGAGTCGTAATAGAAAAGCGTTGACTGTGGCCATGTTTTGACAGTTTCCCTTCCTAATGGAGGTAGCCATTGTTGTCCTTTATTGGTTTCCCTGAAACGGTTGTTGAAAGCTGGCCAGTAAGGGTTTGAGACAAAGGTGGTGTGTTCAGGTAATTTTTGGTTTAGTTGAGTGGGCGGAGATATCTGCAGGTGCAGGTCAAGCCAAGGGGCAACACCTAATGAGGTGTGAGAAATGACTGAATATGCAGGTGTGACCTTTCTTATGGTTCTCGTGAAACTGACTGGGGAATTTGAACAAAAGGATCGAGAGGGGTAGAGTCCCCAAAGGTCTTCCTACTTCTTGGGAAAGGGGACAGTTACTGGCTTAAGGCCAGGTGTCTTCATTAGATTAGGAGCAGCAATGGTTGAGATTCAGAGATACGTTGGTGACAGGGCTATGATGGACAGGATATTAAAATTAAATTTATACTGGTGGCTAATGATATCTGTGTTTTCACACCTAGATGTGGCTAAACTTGTTCATCTCTGTGCTTTACTCTATGTTCTTTTAAACAGTCTGCATGCTAGCAATCTTTGCATGTTTTTAACCCTGGATAGGTTTTGTTATATCTCTACCCCGTTAAAGGTGTGTGCGGGTCAAGCTCGACCCGAGCATCTAGAAAAATTTGCCAAAAATCATTAACTTAGTTTATGCTATACATTTTAGTTTCTAAAATCAATTTTAAACATTATAAAAACATACTGGAAAAGGATAATAAAAATAACAACTAACAAATTACAAATATTTATTACAAATATTTTGAAAAAATAAGTATATAAAAAAAATTTGACAGAAATATTTACAAAAAATACAAAATAAGCTCTATTCACACAATAATTATGGGAATCCTTCCTAAAACAACAATTTATATGTGACTTACAGAAAAGGTGTCGGACCCATAGAAGTCAAACTCTGAAAAGAGAAAGAAAGGGTACATTTTTTTTTTTTTTACCACAAAAAAGTCAATATTTCACGAATTTTTTTTGGTACCTAAATGAAATAGGAAGTGGATAATTTTTTATAGAATAAAGTCATATAATCCTAGAACGTAATTGTGTAAAAATATTTTGACAAAGATGACATTAGCTGTTATATCAGGGGCCAAATCTAAAGGCCATTTTTTGACCTCCTATTACCACCATGAAAATTTCTTAGAAAAATCATTGTAACTGTTATAAGATATAATATTTATGCATGAAAATCTCCCATAATAGCAAATATTCTATAGAAAACAAGATTATAGCGATATGTACAAAAAGAGGCATGATTCAGTAGCAAAAGCCCTCCACTGGAGCCTTGCAAGAAACATCAGCTACCTTGCAGTAATAAGTGGTACGAGCACCAACCTGAAGGAGTGATAGAAAACGTCAGGCAAAAGATCCTCTGGGACTATGGTATCAGAACGGATAGGGTGATACGTGCAAACAGACCAGACGTGACGTTGATTGACAAGGTCAAGAAGAAAGTATCATTCATTGATGTCGCAATACCATGGGACACCAGAGTTGAAGAGAAAGAGAGGGAAAAATTGGATAAGTATCAAGATCTGAAAATAGAATAAGAAGGATATGGGATATGCCAGTGGAAATCGTACCCATAATCATAGGAGCACTAGGCACGATCCCAAGATCCCTGAAAAGGAATCTAGAAAAACTAGAGGCTGAAGAAGTAGCTCCAGGACTCATGCAGAAGAGTGTGATCCTAGAAACGGCACACATAGTAAGAAGAGTGATGGACTCCTAAGGAGGCAGGATGCAACCCGGAACCCCACACTATAAATACCACCCAGTCGAATTGGAGGACTGTGATAGAGCAAAAAAAAAAAAAAAAAATAATAATAATAATAATACGATATATATATATATATATTATATATATATATATATATATATATATATATATATATATATATATATATATATATATATACACACACACACACAGTGGAACCTCGATATACGTAAGTCTCAACAACTTACGAAAAATTGAAGTGACGAGAGCA
>NC_061091.1:38188414-38194167 GCF_015104395.2 Macrobrachium nipponense
ATGAGTTGTTAATCAGGACATATTAAAAAAAGATAGACCGATTTCCCTGTAAACAAACACGGTGAAACTGGATTGAGCTAGTTCTCAGTACATATAAAATGTGAGAGATGATAGCCTCGGGCGGTATACTATGTACGCCTGCACACATGATTATGCATGGTGATTTGTATATAAATAGGTTGGTTTCCTTAATCACAGCTCATTCGGAACAGACGGCTACAGGTCAGCAATCTAGAATTAAGGTAAGTAAAATTTTAGACGACAATCCTTAGTACCTTATTAGCTCAGTGAACAGCGTATACTTTACTTACGCTTAGTAACAAACAACGGTGGAACAGGCAAAGTCTATGTATTATTAATTAATAAGTCTATTTTATAACGTGAACAACATTGGAGTATTGTGCTGTCGAACACTTTCACTGTCAACACCGTTATAGTGGCCTTAGACGAAATTCCTAGAAGTTTGTAGATATACGATTCTTTGCGTTTGGTCTAATTTTGTTGTGAGATACTACGAACTAGCTTTATGTTAAAATACTATATATATATTTAGCTCAATGTGTCAGTAGAGAAGGGATAAAGAGAGAGGGAGATAGATAGAGAGATTTACGATTATCTCCTATCGTCGTCCGCTTGAGATAACGGTAGACAGGCTGAGAGTGAAAACAGGATGCGTACCTACATTTCGTTACCTAAGCATAATTTCCAGGTGAATTAAAAGTGGTCAAAATTAGCTATAAGAGGAAAAATATTACATTTCTTGTACAGAAAATCTTTCCTAAATATTGAGTTAATTACTCAAACTGTGCAAAGTAAAAGGAGAGAAAATTGTAGAAGACAAAATTTGTCTCGTTAAGAAAGAGAGAGAGAGAGAGAAATATTTTGGTTTGAAATCAGCTGTTCTAACCGAGATTATTTCGCCATTGTATAAGTATACTAATAATAATAATAATAATAATTACGTCTCTAATACAAATCGCATTGCAACTTGCTAGTTTTTTTTCCGTGTTTTGCATAGTTTTTTTTTTCTACAAGTGGACGTTTGTCCTGGAATGCATTTCATACGCGTAAGACGTAAACAAACAGCGCTCAAAATGGCGGCCGTTGCTAGCTAGCTATACGAGTCGAAATAGTTCTTCTGTCTTCTGTGTGGCCTCTCTTTTTATTCACGCTCAAACGGTTTTTCAGACAAGTTTCCGAGAAATACAGCATATCTTGTAACAGCCTGACAATTCCTGGGCTATCATTAAATGATCAGTGCGCTGTGTGTGAGAGAAACCAGCTCCAATACGTAGGCATGTCTTAGAACAATTGCCGAAATACTGTTTTCAAAAGTGGCGATAGGGTATACCACCATTCCCATACGTAAACGCATCCTCCTAACATTGTTGGTGATAAACGGAGCTAAAGACCTTTTCTACTCCGATGTCAGAAGGATGCGTTATAATGTACTTTTCTTGAGGGTGGTATATTGTGATCGTACATCATGGTCCTGTACCACCCGTTTTTTTAAGTGATATGAGACAAACAAATACTTAAAAGTCTATATAAAAGAATGACGAGTTCCTGGAGGCACCTTTATGGCCAAACCTAGAACATAATGAACTTTTACATTCTGAAAAATTAAACAATTCTTTCATATAAGAATAAATTTACAACCAACCACTTGGACATTCTTTAAGCAAATTTCTAAAATGATTAAAAAGAAAGTCTTAACATTCTGAATAATAATAAAATTGTATTATTTTCCTATCCTATCTTTATTATTATTTAATTATTATTAAAAGAAACCTATACTATCCCAATATATCACCAATAGATGGTTAGTAAAAATATTCCTAGCCAAATGTATAAATTCAATTGTGCTGTGGTCGATACTAATAGGTCCATACTCTGTAACTATATTGAAAATAACATTTTCAGTATTCCTAAAACCTTTCCATCTAATATGGTATAAATTTAAGCTGTGTGATTAGCATTGATGCAGAGAGGATTTTCTTTTACAGTGAATCTGAATAAATCTCTACACAGACTTGCTCTTGCTTGCTTGCTTAGCACTAAAGAAACACGAGCTGTCATAATGATGCGGCAGCAGTGTAGTAGCCCTATTTTGCTAGTATATCTAAAGTGTGTGTACTCATCCACCATCGTAATACTTGGGGTAAAATTAGGCAAAGATCGATCGATACTGGCTACCCTCTCACTAGGCTTCTTAGGATAGTCCAAAGTTAGGTAGTAGGTTAGTTAAGAGGCCGAGCAAGTCCTAATAAGTTTTCCATGAAGAATTTTATATTATCAAAAATATTCATATTTCCTTATTCAAAGCTAGATTACCTAATCTCTGGTAGGTCTTTTTAATCTAAGAGATCATATGTAGCTATGATCCGCAGTGGAAATTTTCACGAGAGAAAGGTATTTGAATGTAGAATACAAGAGCACTACTACTTCAGTTAGCAATCATCTTGCTTGCTTGCTTAGCACTAAAGAAACACGAGCTGTCATAATGATGCGGCAGCAGTGTAGTAGTCCTATTTTGCTAGTATATCTAAAGTGTGTGTACTCATCCACCATCGCATACTTGGGGTAAAATTAGGCAAGATCGATCGATACTGGCTACCCTCTCACTAGGCTTTTTGGTCTTAGGATAGTCCAAAGTTAGGTAGTAGGTTAGTTAAGAGGCCGAGCAAGTCCTAATAAGTTTTCCATGAAGAATTTTATATTATCAAAAATATTCATATTTCCTTATTCAAAGCTAGATTACCTAATCTCTGGTAGGTCTTTTTAATCTAAGAGATCATATGTAGCTATGATCCGCAGTGGAAATTTTCACGAGAGAAAGGTATTTGAATGTAGAATACAAGAGCACTACTACTTCAGTTAGCAATCATCATCTTTTTGAAAAGGTTATTTGAATAGTGAAATGATTTTCCCAGAACCCTTGCAACTATACTTAAACTTTTTTCAAAAAACACTCGAATGGAGAATACAGTTGAAAAGACTGAATTTGATCGATAGGTATACTATATGATATATGAACCTAGAATAAAAGTCGACTCTGTTTTATTCAGCATTTCTAACAACCTTTTCATAAACTTAGCCTATATGGTATTGAGATAGAAACTTTCGACTTGTTGTTAAATAAAGGCGAATGATTGACTGACTATTCAACGTGCAATTATTATTACTATTATGAAAACAATTTTATAATCCGCAACGATGCAGATGAGATTACTCCTTGCGACTATTTACAAATAACTTTTGAATGAAGAATACAGTTATTATTCTTTTGAAAAACCTGAATTTGATCGACGGATATATGTAAACCTAGAATGAAAGTTTACTTTTTTTTTATTCATTTCTAACAACCTTTTCATAAACTTAGCCTATATGGTATTGTGTTAGAGACTTTCGACTTGTTGTTAAATAAAGGTGAATGATTGACTGACTATTCAACTTGCAATTATTAACAATTTTATAATCTGCAACGATGCAGACGAGATTACTCCTTGCAACTATTTAAACTTTTTAAAATGATTTTTGAATAAAGAATACAGTTATTAATCTTTTTGAAAAAACTTATGATAGAGAAATGATTTTTACATATATATATATAGATATAACCCCTGAATAAAGAATGCAGTTATTAATCCTTTTTGACAAAACTATTTGAATAGAGAAATTGTTTTCCCAATCCTTGTTGCGACTTCTTAAACTTTTTAAAATGACTTTTGAATAAAGAATACGCCAGTTATTAATTCTCTTGAAAAGACTTATGATAGAGAAATGATTTTTACACACATATATATATATATTTATATAGATATATAACTCCTGAATGAAGAATACAGTTATTAATCCTTTTTGAAAAGACTATTTAAATAGAGAAATGGTTTTCCCAATCCTTGTTGCGACTACTTAAACTTTTTAAAATGACTTTTGAATAAAGAATACGCCAGTTATTAATTCTCTTGAAAAGACTTATGATAGAGAAATGATTTTTACACACACATATATATATATTTATATAGATATATAACTACTGAATGAAGAATACAATTATTAATCCTTTTTGAAAAGACTATTTAAATAGAGAAATTATTTTCTCAAACCTTGCGATGACTTCTTAAACTTTTTAAAATGACTTTTGAATAAAGAATACGCCAGTTATTAATTCTCTTGAAAAGACTTATGATAGAGAAATGATTTTTACACACACATATATATATATATATATATAGATATATAACTCCTGAATGAAGAATACAATTATTAATCCTTTTTGAAAAGACTATTTAAATATCCATTACTCTGATTAAGAATAAATCCAAAGGGGAATATATTTGGTTGTCTCTTTTAATTTACATATATGTAGTATATAGCTCCCAGATAATTCATTCAGCATTGTTGAATATAAAATGCGCATTAGCGCAGCCAACCAAACTTAGTTCATCATCAGCATGGACTATTACAAGATCCTAGGTATCTCCCAAGATGCTTCAATGGAAGATATTAAAAGAGCTTACCGAAAAATGGCACTTAGATACCATCCAGATAAAAATAAATCATCGGATGCAGAGGAAAGGTTTAAAGCCATCTCGCAAGCTTATGAAATATTGAGCGATGTGAAAAAGCGGGAGTGTTACGATCAACATGTGAAAGGTAAAATGAAGGATGAGGAGGTACCTAAGGAGGGTAATAATAAAACTCGCTTCACATATACCTCTACCCATACTAGCGATCCCAAAACTCGCTTTACATATACCTCTACTAGCAATCCCAAAACTCGCTTTACATATACCTCTACTACTAGCGATCCCAAAACTCGCTTTACATATACAACTACCACTACTACTAATAGCGGTCCAATGGACGACATTTTCCATCAGTTCTTCGGCACCCACGGTAATTTTAATCACTTCTTTAATAACTCTGACGACGACGACGACGATGATGATGATGATGATATTCATATGATGTGGAGAGGCATTGGTAGGCATCGAATGGGAGGTTTCAACTGTAATCACAAACACTATCACAGGGGGGGAAGGCATCATCATCATCATCATCATCATCAGGATCCTCCAATCTACCGGGACCTGTACGTGACTCTCGAAGAAATAGCTCAAGGAGTGATCAAAAAGATGAAAATCACGCGGAGTGTGTTTAGCGATGATGAAAAATATACCACCAAGAGAGAAGAGAAAATATTGAGCATTAACATTATGCCCGGTACAAAGGATGGTTTTGAGATCAAATTCGAAAGAATGGGAGACGAGTCGCCTGGCAAGGTCCCGGCTGATATCATTTTCGTTATTAGGGAAAAGCCTCACCCGGCATTTAAGAGAGACGGTACTAATTTGATCTATTCGGTCAAAATCCCCATCAGAGACGCCTGGTGTGGTACCAGCGTGTCTGTCCCTACTCTGGAAGGCCAAAGGGTTACACTCGATGTCAAAAATATAATTATCACACCTCAGACGAAGAAGATACTCTCAGGATATGGTCTACCTTTTCTTGACAACCCTTCCAGAAAGGGTAATATCATTGTTCATTTTGACATCCAAATTCCAGATTTATTGATAGAAAACGTCAGAAATAATCTTTTCAAATTATTGCCGATAGTCGTTAATGCATCATTATTATTATTTAAAATAATAATAATAATAATAATGAAATTTATCACGTTCCCAAACACCAGAGAGTCTTAAAGGATCGAAAAACTAATAATCAATTCTCTCTTTCTACTTGTCTCG
>NC_061091.1:38194667-38219667 GCF_015104395.2 Macrobrachium nipponense
GCATCCACGTTTATCCCATTTAGTTAGTTAGTTAGAATGAAAAATCACGGCATTTGTGGAGCCTTTCTTATGTTTGTGACCACTGAAACCCCCTGAGAATGCGGCCATTCACTCACGACGTCGTTGTATGCTGGGGTCACACATTCACGTATCACGACGGCGTATGCCCACGTATGTGGATCGTGGGCATCATCGCGGTGAAATGACCTTGAATAGCTGGTAAACAGGACACGGGCTAACGGACGTAAAGCCAGCACCGTAAATTGCGCTGCAAATGTACGCGCAAAGAAAGCAAAGGTCGGACGTCTACCTGAAACTAACGCCGATATTGTAATGTTCTATGTACGTCAATTTCACGTCAAGACCACGCCCACCGTTGTGGTGCCGTAGGGTACAAAAGGGCGGGCCTGTGAACAAAGCTTGCCGTTCCGTAAACAATCATTGTAACAGCTCGTCTCTTCGTTGTTTTCCTACAAATTAATCTATTTAAGTTTTATTGTAACTTTTTGATAGTAGCCATCTGTAATATATATAATATGTAATTAATGTAACATCACAAATAAATGAACATAGGATAAGTACTATTTAAGACTAGCACTAGAAGTTTCTTGCTTCGATTTTACCATTCAGACATACACTTAGACTTATAAAACTGTTGACCATGGGCGATTTATATTTAAGCGATATAGAATAACATCTAATAACTTATCAAACATTATTGGAAATAAATAGGAATTCTACCTATTCAAGATAATATTTTTTAGATGTATATAAGAATTCCTCTCAGATATTTACATTATTTGTTACACCATTTTTGTAAGAAGAAATAAATATCTTCGATGTCTTGGCTATCCTCCGTCAAGGGAACGTTCTGTCCCTCGTCATTGAGAGTGTCCGTGTCGCTGTCATCAGTCAGAATCTCATCCAACTCCGACTCCTGTAGGTGGAAGTTGACATTTTCCCTGTCCTGAATGTCTGCAGGAGTGGTTGTAGGAGTGGCTGTAGGAGTCTTTTCCGGGCCGAAAGAAGGTCCTGCAAGATGTGACCTTGATGGTCCCTTCCTTGGTCGTTTTAGGGGGGGGGAGGAGGTCGGCATCTTGAAGGGCGCTGTGGAGAGCTTGAAGGAAACTGCTGGTCTTGGGAGACGGAAACAAAAGCTGACCTAAGGGCGCCGACCTGACCTTTTATACCACGCTACAGCGTTGCCATGTCGTACAGGGTTGTAAATGTGTGAATCGCTTTCGCCGTAGGATACAGCGCAATTAGGAGGCCCACGTGCTTCGCGGCGGAAAGAAAACAATGACGGCGAACAATGCAGGTAACCCTAGCGCCTACCTCGCAGCAGTCACCGTGGCTCCCACGTGCAATGCCTGGAGCTACGTCAGGTGACATTTGGCGTGACCACCCACGACTTGTTTTAAACATTTCAAAACTGGAGCGGGCTACGGCGCCTTAGTGGGCGGAGCTTAGCACCCGGACGACACGTCACCGTATTTCTACGATTTCACGTGTGTTTTACGTTACATTTTACGGTTTACTGACGTAAGCTGTTGCCAACTACCAATTTCCGCTCATGCGTGGCCGTGCGTGCGTTGATACGTGAAGTGTGACCTTAGCAGTAGTCTACTTCCTCATCACAGTTGAAGTCTTCTTATCGTTTTCATAACGCCTACGGGAGAACTTGTGATAGATGGCGGCAACGATGCAAAAGAAATATTGTTTTTCTAGGCAAATTTGGAATTCTTCAGTCGAACGCTTACTGTCTTCCTGACCAAGTCAAGATTTATGTCCCGTACCTCAGTAGAATTCCTCTACTGCCAACGCTCAAACCAGCTCTTTTTATTGATTTTCGTATAAAAAAAGAAAGAAGGAAAAAAAACAATAAAAATTAACAACACTTCAAAGGATAATGTTTGTGTTTAATAATTCTTATTTTGTCATTACGATTTATCTAATTTCAAGGTTTCTTTTCCATGTTTATTTTGTTTTCATTTCAAAGTTTTTGCTTTATATATTTGTCGATTTGACTATTTCTAAATAAGTTTTATTTGCTACCATTCTCCTTTCTTAGGTCATTGTGATAGTATCTCCACCCAATAACGAATATTTCTGAGCAACATAAAGACACAATTACTAGTTGATTATAGTGACATCAAATTCTTATTAAAGGTATGGAAAAAAGTAGTATGACTATCATCTATAAGATCCTTGTTTCTTACCGAGCAGCAGGATGTCAGGAATTGTGATTAGAAGCCTTGCCCCATTTCCGTTAATCATGAATTTCGTAATTCTGCTTGCAAGTCCATATTATTATAGCAAAATCACCTACCTTTGCAGATAAGCGCCCCCCCCCCCCCCCCCCAACTGCACGACAGTGATTGCAGGCTCTCGAGGGGGGAAATGAGAATGACGTTACACGAGTTAACAGTCCAGTTGATTACCAGGACGGATTGGACTCCGTTCGGCAAGGTTGAGTTTCTTGCATGAATCATGACACCACAGACTTGAGTTCCCAGAGTTGTGAAGTATGCAATTGACATCTCTGATAAATGATGTATGAAGTTTTATATTATTATGAAGATCATAGATAAGTTTGTCTGTGCACCTAATATTGTTTTTATCGTGCGCACCCTAAATACACAAACATCTTGCTTTTGTTGTTGTTGTTGTTGGCCTACATAAGCGATCCCACATAGACCAAATGAATTGAAATGAAGTATAGACTTATGTAGCCAGTTCCGATATTAGTGTATTAATTTATCATAATCCTCCACATCAAATGTTTATATCACTGAGAGATTAGGCCTACACGTCAATTTCTTATATTTTGAGACAAACTCTGTGCATAAACCTATGTGTCAACTTTTTATATTTTAAGCAAAGATACTATAGAGAGTACACAAAGACACTCAAGTTAGCCTTATGAGACGTAGAGACAACTGGCGGCTGTAGTAAAAATTAAAAAGCATGGCATCATAACCAATAGGAACACGATTTTCCACATGATTGATCCAATAGTCATTTGTTTACATACTTTGTGCAGAAGGTATATTTGACTACGGCTTATATAACCAAACTTTTATTTTTGTAGATCATAGTTTGAATTTATTAAAACATACCTGTTAAGAATTATTATAGTTGCAATTTATAGGGAGTATGGCTGTATTGTGTTGGTAGTGCAGCCCAGAATTCTTGGCGTAAAGAGAAAATTTTGGTTGCATGGTATTAAAAGAAAATCCTGGCTGAAAGGTATCAAGATCGTGCCCAGAAAGCACGGTGTAAAATTTAAAATTCTAAATACATGGTATTAAATGAAAATCTTCAATGCATGACTTTTACATTCGTGGCTTATGTCCTGACGTTTCATGTGACATCACTGCCTCGTCCTTGATGACGGCATTAGATGACAACCGCTTGGCGGCATTCGTGGTAAGAGCTACAAGTCGAAAATCCAACAGACTTTGAAAATTACACAAGTATGCCCATTCTTGTATTTTATAAATTGGAAAAAAAATTGAACCATTTATTTGTAAGCAGGACACCAGCTTTCGAGACAGCATACCACCAGGAACTCGTTCTTGCAGCTGGAGGATCGTATGCAAGCCTCCAATATTCAACCAGAATTTCATCCCAGAAACCTGTGAAGCCATCTATAATGTCCTTAGGGAGGATTATTGGAAAGTAAGGTTCAAATATAGGTACAAAGTACACAATAATGTTTTTTTTTTAATACAGGAAACGCCGCTCATCAAAACACCATAACTTCGGAGCTCCACACTTCTGTGATGCTTTGATTGCAGACATTTCCCTGTAGAACTGTGTCTTTAGGGTGTGCAGCTTTTTAGTAATGTCTTCATTCTGAAATGTACAGTTTACAAAACTCGTTAACTCTGATTTTATGGTTTCCAAGCTTGCACTCTTGATGTTTCTCATCTTGTAATGCTTGCATTTGATGTTCCAAACAGATGGATGTTCCTTCAGTAATTCAACAAAATGTAGCGTTATTCCTTGTCCACTCCAGGGGTTTGGCGGGTGATCGTGAGCGGACATCCTCCCTCTCTGAACATTGGTGGATCACTGAGCTGCGCAATGAAATGGCTCTGCCCCAACAACACGTTGGTGATGCTGCTTCGTGTTGAAAATGTCGTTTTTCAACGCATCCATCTAACACTGCGAGCATCATGATGCATAGTGTGTGCGGGGCTTTAAGGAAAAACTTCGATTTTAGTATCTTTGGGTACTCTATAGTATCTTTGATTCTGAGGCATGACAGGCCATAGACCTACACGTCAATTTCTTATATTTTGAGACAATGACAGGGCATAGGCCTACGCATGAAATTATTATATTTCGGGACTGACAGAGCATGGGCCTACACGTCAGTTTTTTTTATTGCAAATAGTTGTCTACCCGTATCTATTATAAATGGAGTAACTTTTAATTAATATAGTGGTGTCAACTCCACGATATACAATGTATATGCATAAAGTGGAATGTACAAGTGCAAGCAAGAGCACATACACGTACATGAGTGGATGGCCATAGTAATTGTAACGCTATTTATATCTCCGATAATAAAAGTAAAACTTATGGACACATAGCCAATGGCACACAGATCAACCAAGGAATATCTCAGCCTTACATAAAACTATTAGACTGCTCCTAATGAAATAAATGGGAAATATATTTACAAATGGGATTCCAAATTATATTACTATGTTGAGTAAATATAAGGCTCCTGAAGCATTTCTATGAAAATGAGGGCTATGGTAGGAAGGAATCTTAAGATACATAGTGAAATAAAAAATAATAAATGGTAGCTGAAAAAGGTATGTATGAAATAATCCAAACAAGTCTGCGAGTAGCCCAGGATTCATTTGATTTTAGGGGCATTCGTGTACATTACCCTGTTGGACAGAAGGATGTATAAGAGTCAGTAAATTCTCTCTCTCTCTCTCTGTTGTTAGAATATTCTATTGTAGACTATATTCATTAAGATCTCGATTACTTTATTTAAAACATTGACTAAATTTCAATTAACGACAATTTTGATTGGATCTATGTTTATCCTGCAACAAAAACAAAAATAATTACAGCACGAGCCACAATAAAACAGCTTAATATAAGAGACCTATAATGCAAACCTCATAAGCTACGTACACCAACCGACAAAAAGACATAGGACACTATAGGTTTACGTAATTTTTTATGGTCCTATTATCTCGCTGTCCTTAGAAAATTATCAGCAAATCATATCCAGTATATATATATATATATATATATATATATATATATATATATATATATATATATATAGTATATATAATACACTCTATATATATATATATATATAATATATATAGAGATATATTGTATAATATATACATAAATGAAATATATATATTGGAGATATATACATATAAATATATATATATATAGAGATATATATATAGATATATAGATATATAGATAATATATATATATTGTATATAGGTTGGTATATATAGTTACATATAAATATAATATTATATATATATATATATATTATATATATATATATATATATATATATATATATATATAGATATATATATATATATTATATATATTATATATATCTTATATATTTATATATATATATATATATATATAAATATATATATTAATTTTGCTCTATTCTAATAGTCCTAAAATGAAATCAATTTTAGGACTATTAGAATATAGCAAAATTTCCAGAAATCAATATGAAATGCCAATCTCCAGGCTCTGAAAACACGTCTTTGTGTTTACATTTAGAATGGTGAACACACTTGACAATATCAGACGGCAATTTTCTGTTTGTCCAGTGATTCAAGTACACCGACATTCCCTTTGTAACCTCTGTAATTAGGTGAACCTCATTTACAAAACATAGCATTGCAGCATCGCAGAACACACTGGACTTCATTCACATTTCCCAGTTTTTTACTATTTTTAGGGAGATGTTTATTATTTTATTTGAGGATATACTGTAACGTTTTCCTTATGGCAATCAGCATAAAGCATTTTAGTTCGGTAAAACAATCACTGCAAAATAAATGAAGGAAAAAAGAACCACAGAATCACCAACTTTTCAAAAGTGATACCAACCAATCAGCCACAGGGAATGGTCGGCGTATTCAATGGCGGGGTTTAGATGCAAAACTTGCTGGACTTCGCTATATCATTCCAAATTGCCCGTCAAAATGCTGTGATCAAATCATAATGTGTGAATAATAAAACTTGCAAACTTCAGTCTGGATCTCTTAACATGGAAACTAACAGATCCCCTTCGTCAAAATTGGTAAGAAAGTAACCCTCTCAACTGGAATTTGCCCTTTCATCTTCACGGTTTCTTTCATTCCCTTTTACTTCAAGCTTTATGGCAAGGCTTCCATGTAGATCCAAAATTTAAAAGTAATTCTAACCAAATGTTCTGAAGCTTCATTCACGGAATGCTTACTTCTGATTTATGGAGTACCAGGTTAATTAGTAGATAAACTAAACCAAATGATCAGCGCATTCATATCTCATCTTCGTGAGTAGCCATGGATAAATTAAACATAATCTCTTGAAATATTTTTGGCCTCAAGAGGAACATTCCTCTCCTAAACATGCTCTGCAAAAACTTCAGAGGCATCATTGCATCTGCGATTCAATACATGAAGACTTCAGAACTTCTCGACTTCATCGATGCACAAATCCTGTGGCACAAATTGGTAGACAGCATGGTAAATGTGAAGACCTACAGGAGTGACAGATTGCTGGGGCTTCAGGCGTCAGTAGGGGATTTTAAAATCCTAATAATTAATGTTTATATGCCCTTGGAAAATAACAATAGTTTTGATCAATACAGCATGTTTCTAGGTGAGTTACACAGTATCATTCACGATTCTCATGCTTATCATATTTGTATAATAGGGGACCTTAGTTCTCATGCCACAAAACAATTTCATAATAAACTCACTCGCTTCTATCAAAATCATGCTCTCCATATTAGCGATGTAATGCTTCTCCCTCCTATTCATATGTACAAAATAGAGCGGACACAATTGCAACCTCCTGGCTGGACCATTGCATCACATCTCCACAACTTCATGATTCTAGTATTGCATCCCTCCCTACAGTGAACCCCCTAACCAGGTTGTGGTCAATAGTTCAACCGGCATACGCCTTACTTTGTACTAACACAAATTGTAGAAATGACCACCACAGGAGAGATCTGAATGAATTCTATTCGAACATAATTTCCGCTATGCTTTCTTCGGGCAGGGCTACCTTTAGATTCCGTCAAGGTAATTCTCGTAATATACCTGGATGGAATGACTTGGTTAAAGATCTGTATTCATATTCACGAAAAATGTTTTTACTGTGGAGGCAAAATAGTAGCCCGAGGGAAGGACACTGCATTACTAATGAGACAGGCGAGAGCGCAGTTCAAAATTGCTCTTAAGCACCGCAGGTTAAATGAAAAACAACTAAGAGCCGATGCAATGTCTAGAAACTTAGAATCTGGTGATTATCCTCGTCTTTGGAAAGATATCCAGTCCTTTAATCCCAAAACTAAAAAGCTGTGACAGAGAGTAGGGGAAGCAGTCGGTGACGAGGCTATCGCAAGTATGTATGGAGATCATTTTACAATATCCTGAATTGCATAAACGATCAAGACTCCCGAAGGGCTGTAGATAACCTCCTTATTGATAACATTCGATTTCATTTTGCAGATCGTATTATGCCAGATAACATCAGCGATACCATGAACAATAAATCGCCCGGCTGCGATGGTCTCCCCTCGGAAAGCTTCAAATTCTCCCATCCAATAATCTACATTTTGCTAGATGCCCTATTCAATGCGTGCATAATTAACCAATTTCTTCCAGACTCCCTACTCTTAGTTCACTTGATACTATAAACAAAAAACAAGCTATAGGATACTTGAGTCGGTTCTTCTTGTGAGACTTCTCCCCTTTCTACACACCAGTTCGGATTTTTTTTTTCTTTTATTACAAAAATACAATTATATTCCAATACTTTACATTATTTGGATAATTCTGTTAATACAAAAATATAAATATAAACTTAAATAACATTTTGTTTCAAAATCAATATAAATCAAAATCAAAACGTGTAGTTTAAAAAATCTTTGGTTACATATTTGTAAATATCTCTTGTATATCTATATTTAATATACATCCTTTGTGCTTCTAATCTATTTTTAAAAGAAAAATTACATTTTGGCAGTTATTTTTGTGCTTAGAACACATCCACAAACAATACAAATAGGCGGTGATCAACAAAATGGATGGCAGTTGTTTTTTATCAACAATTGATTTTGCTTCTATATCATAGAATAATAGTTTCAAGAAACTATAATCATTTAGTTTACAGCATTTCCTAAGAACAGAATTAAACCATTTCACTATATTTTTCTTTTCCCTACAGAAGTGAAAAATATGCATTTGATACTCGTTTTCACCACATTGGTCACGTTTTGAGTCTTCTTTTAATTCCAAAAAATGGAGCCTTTCTTTTCTTGCTAGTGACTCATGAATATACCTAAACACAAATTCCCTTTCCTCCACTTTGATGAATGTGCTATTAACATTTCCCCATTTTCTACCACTGGGGCTTCTTTCCTCCAAATGATTGAATACATTTCTCTGATATTTATATAGGGTAAGAATTTGTTGTGATATGCTTTCCTAATATCATCTACGGCCAAAGAATAGTATTCAGGGGTAAAATATGCTATTTCTGATAAATTATCTAATTGTAACATACCTTTCAGTGTTACAGAAAATGATAATACCAGGTTAACCCGTTAGAGTTTATTAGACTTTTTAAACAAGTTACACAGAATATTGATCTTGCCTTTTCTTCAATACTTATTATCCCTAAACCTCCTTCTAACTTTGACAAATGCAGGGTACTGCGTTTTATAGGTCGATACATACCACACCATATATACTTGAAAATAATTGCATTCACCTTTCGAGCTTGTTTTTTACTTAACGGAAGTGTGTGAGCTACATACTACATTTTGGACAATATCAAAGAGTTGATTATTTGTGCTTTCTGGTAAAGTGTTAGATACCTTTTACACAACATGTTAACTGCCTTTCCAATTTTTTTATCTATACCTGAACAATTTAATTCACAAGTTTCTGCATACGAATTGCTGAAGTAAATGCCAAAAATTTTAGCACAGTCCACAACTTTGAAACGAGTTACCTTCCAGTCTCTTCTGCCTGACCATTCACCAATTCCTAAGATGACAGATTATTCTTTATTTAATAATGAGCCAGTTGATGCTTCAAATTTCTTTATCTCATTGTGAATCTATTAATGAATCATCCTCTGCAAAAATTACTGTTGTATCATCAGCAAATCCCTGTACTTTAATTTTGTCATTGTTTGGTAATGTAGGAATTACAATTTTTTTATTGGTTTTTAATGCTAGGTACAAGGGTTCCTGGAAGATGACATACAATAACATTGATAGTGGACAGCCTTGTCTAACCTACCTTCTTACATTAAAGGTGTCTGTAAATAGTCCATTCACACATATCATACTTTTACATTCTTTATATAATATTTTCAACCATGAAATAAATATCACTGAAAATCCAAACTTTTCCAAAATTCTAAAAATAAATGACAAGTTTACCCTATCAAAAAGCTTTGGACGAAGTCCAAGTTAAACATCCTGCATTCAAATTATTTTCTCTTACCTAATTCATTATGTCTCTTATTGTATTATTGCAGGTGGAATTAATGGATCTGTTTGGAGGGTAAACAAAACAATATTGTTCAGGTGATATGATTTTTCCAATTACAAGTTTCAAACGATTGCCATTGTTTTTGCTAGAATTTTATAACGAACATTTAATAGAGTGATTGGTCTCCAGTTTTCAACCATTTCCAAATTTACACTTTTTGGGCATAGTTTTATTATTCCAAAATTTTGTGATTCCGATAACTTACTTTCTTCCAGCTTACATTTCATTACCTCTGAAAAATCGTTTTTGATAATATACCAATCCGTTTATAAAACTCCCCAGTTAATCCATCACTTCTTGGTGATATTCCTTTATTCAATACATTACCTTAAAATGGTCTTTAAGATACACAAGAACAGCCTTTGTATCGGTTAGCATATTTCCACTTTTACCTTCTTTATCAGGTAATTGCCTTTATGCTGTTTTCTCTTTCCCAAGCAAGTGCGATGACAATTTTTCCCCTCCCACTTGATCTTTTAATTTTGCTCTTATTTTTACTCCTTCACAAAGTTCATTTTGAAGACAGTTTATTTTACTTTCCAAAGCATAAATTTCATCATATTTATCATTCCCAGCATTGCATAAGCCATATATAGATATTTTAATCGATATTGCAATAAATTTATTAAACCATATTTTTTCATTTGATACCCTCCTTGCAACTTTAATGAAGAACCTTTTACATTCCTTTTTAGCAAATTCCCACCATTCAATTACATTTTCAGAATTGTCTTTTTTTTTTTACATTACTTCCAAAAGATACAAAGTTTCGCCCCTATTTCTTCTGCCTCCCGTAAAGACGCATTCAATTTCCAAAATACTTTCCCTTTTTGCACATCGCCTATCCTGAATTTAGCAATGACCATACAATGATCAGAGAAGGCCACAGGCATTGTATCAGTACTTAACATATTATGGAGTAGTTGTTAGTATATAGGCGATCTATCCTAGAGCCATAGCATTTCTAATGTAGGTATATTTTGGAATGCCTTTACAACTGCAAGTTACATCTTTTAATCCAACATTTTTTATGAAGGTCTGCAATGATTTTGACACTAAATTGTCCTTCCCTTTACTAACATCTCTGTTGGATGTAACACAATTAAAATCCTCTCCGAAAACTACATTTTAAAAAATTTTTTCGAAAATAATATAAGATTTTATTGTTAAAATATTCTTCTTTTTCTTTCTTTTTTATCTGTACCTGAAGGGGCATGAATATTCACATCTAGAATTTCATGATTTAAACAAGATATTTTAGCTCTTATTATCCGTCCCTCCGTATCCATTTCCTTGCTAATGACAGACAAAGATTTAAACTTATTTATACAAACTGCTGTACCTCCTTTGAGATTATTACTTGGGTTTAACAAAACAGCATGGTAATTTGTGAAAAAGTTCAGAGCTTTTAAATCCTTCACATTATGCTCTTGCAACAACAAAATATTTATATCATAATACCTAGACAAGGATAACAGCTTCATTTGTTTACCTACGTCATTTAATCCGTTCACATTTAAACAGCCAATTGAGAGATTGAAGGCGTAAAATTAGTTAGATTACAACTGTTTCCTCTTCTGATCTCTCAGTTTTTTCCAATTTTCCTCATCACTATTGCCTTCGGATCTTGAATATTTTTGAGTTCCTATTTTTTTTCTTTGAGATTCTCATCTTGACGTCATCTTCTATTTGAATTTTCCATTTTCCGTTTCCAGGCGCAATTTCCAAATCTTCACCAGTCTCCATTAATCCATCTTCCATATATTCTGCATCAGTTTGTCCTCCTATTCCTTGATCAGTTCCGTGTCCCAGGTTAAGAGTTATCTTTCTGTCCTCTTGATGAACGTCCGCAGTCGTCGTGATAACAGTGAACTCAACAGGTGCAGTTTCTTGCGGTATAATCACCAATTCAGACGTTTCCGAACTTGGTCCACTATGTAGTACCTCATCATCGATAGATATCACCTCCTCCTCCTCATTTGAATCCTTATCCTCACATTCTTTGACTATCATCAAGTTCAATATTCATCCTGTTAAAGCATGTGGCTCGTATTTGCCATTTTCCACTGTTATACTACTGATATCCTGAACATTATTACCATTTGGTGTGTCTTCACTTAGTGACCCTTGCCTTTCCTTCTCAATGTTGCGTCCGTTCCCTTGTGTTTCGTTCCGTTGTAGTTTCGGCAGACTTGGAAAATCCTTCTCATGCTCAAAAATGTTCATGATTCTGTCCATGGAGCAATCTACAGCAAAATGATTCTCACTGCCACACTTGAGACATGTCTTTTTCTGTCCGTTGTACATGAAAGAAATAGTATGTCCTCCTATGAAAAGCGCCGATGGAATGTTTTTTCTTAATTTCCATTTTAGCCGTCCGTATTCCGTTTAAACAGTCCTTTACGTCTGCCGAGTGTGGGAAGTAATTATCACGTATCCCAATAACTTTCCCGTACGAGCTTAATACACGCCTCAACATTACAGTTTTGCATATCAAATGGAGCATACCTTATTGAGACAAATGTGAAGACACTGCTGAAATTAACTACTTTCACTTCCAGACCATTAGGAAAACAAATTACTTTTTCATCATAATTATTAGAAAAGTTTCATATACAAACTGATTCCGGAACTTCAAGATCACTTTTTTACCTCGCATTTCTTGAACACCAATTAAATCTTCAATATCAATTCTCAACTTTTCAAAAATTACATCATCAACATCATTTAAGTCGGTTTACCCGAAAATATTAAACCACGGAGTCTTTTCCTCCTGAATGGGTGGCTATAGAATGAAGCCATTGTCACTTCGTCCGAACGCCTCTTGACGTCACTTCTATTACGTCACAGCCATAGCCTGAGGGCATATGGCCTGCCCGGCCTGGCCGGGCCAGGAGAGTGTTTTGAAAATTTCTTCTCCTATCTACACTAATTTCACTGTATACAAGATGTCTTCACTGTCTATGCTATCCTTGATACTTTAAAGGCTTCATGACATTACCTTAGACATTCATATAGTCCTCGTTCACAGATATATCGAGAAAAAAAGGACCCTGTGAAATATCGAATCTTTGTTTACAGTCTGCTCCTCTTCCTCTACTTCGGATTTAAAACAAACCACTCAACCGACACCTGCATCTATATACTGAAAGAATTGCTCAACTATTACCTATCATCAGCCTCTCCTGTTTTCCTATGTTTTGTGGATGTGAGAAAGGCATTTTATTAATTGGCAATTTATATTGCTGGTTTCTCCCCACAGCAATTCTGTGTTAAATTGCGTAACGTATTGTCGCACAGCTTCGGCTCCCTTAACGGGCTTCGGCAAGGGGGGCATTCTCTCTCCATACCTGTTTAATACGTACACAGATGCCTTGAATGTCAAAATGAACTCACTCCCAATCGGATGCACTGTCAATGAAACAACTATAAACAACCTCTGTTACGCCGACGATATGGTTCTGACTTCCCCTTCAGTGCAAGGTCTCCATTCGACACATGCCGCTGCTCCCGAGATCGCTTAAGTAAATCGCAAAACCACAAATTTTCATCGGAAATCATCGGCTGGAATTCGTGTACAAATATCTGTATTTGGGTCACATTATCACGGACGACCTAAAAGATACGGCAGACACAGAACAGAGTCGTCGTAAACAATGCGCAACTGGCAACATGATTACAAGGTTTCCCTTCTGTCACCGAGACTTGAAACTGCTGCTCCTCCGCTCGTATTACTATGGGTGTTCCTTATGGACGGACTACACCAGCGAGACTGAGACGTAGCATTATTGTTCATAATGACATTTTGAGACGCCTCACAAACACTCCTCGCTACCACTCCGCCACAGATGTTTACAGAAAATCACCTGGACAATTTAAAAATCATTGTAAGGTGAACACTGTCCGGTCTGATCACCCGACTGCTAAACAGCAGCAATTCGCTCATGCAAAGCATCTTAAGTAGTGAGGCAAGAAGATTTAAATTGTGGAGATGGGAAAATGAGGCGTTTGTTCCCTAAATGACTTCATCTCTCTTTTTGCAAAAAATCATCTGCAGAATCTGTCATTATTACTGTATTGCTATGATTATTGTCATTACTGGTATTTTCCTTTTTTCATTATTACTGTGATTATAATCAATATAGTTTTTACATTCAATTTTTAAATATTCTCAATCTTAGTACAGGTATGACCATTATTTTGACTACCTTCCTTTATACTTCCTCAGCAAATATAGATATTGCCGATTAATATTTTTTTATCATGTTATCATATATATCTAGACTATATGTTATTGCCTTTTCTTTGTATATTCCATGTGTATGGCCTTGAGCTGAAAATAAAAAAAAAATTATTATTATATTATTATATTAGTTATTATTATTATTATTATTATTATTATTATTATTATTATTATTAGTTATTATTATTATTATTTTGATAAACTAGAAAGGGCTTTCACCTAAAGGTAAATCATTTCATAGTTTGGTCTATTTTGACAATGGGAATAAATATTTCATATGATTGCCTTGATGGACAGAATAAGGGCCTCTATTGACATGAGCATCAGTCATGCACAAAAGCAAAATAAATCAACAAAATGATGATATAATGCAATGGTAACATTAGCATACTGGGAAAAATCACCTCATGCATTACGCACTTCTACGTATGATATAACGGTTCCATTTTGGACAGTGTATTGTAGTTGGCTGATATCAGTCATATAACTGTTCAGCCATAATTACACAAAAACTAGTGAAATGTACTGAAAATTCAGTTTTGCATGAATTGTTTCTTGATAAATACATAGCCAAAGCACAAGTGCATGAACGAGGAAATGCGTCCCACCTTAACTAAGAAAGGAAACGAACTCATCATCACACCAAAAGGAGGAATTTCGATTAATTTGTTCAACCTCACACATACGAATATAAAACCTTAAAGCCCATAATTTATGAAAAAATGAAATAAAATCATCGTTAACCGAATATAGTGTATAATTATCCGGTGAGTAAAAAAGCCATAGTTATGTATGTGAACAAGACTGTATCTAAGCATTTTTATATTTTGATAATTACAGTCTCATTCATATTTATAACTGTGGCTGTTTACTTATTATTAAAATGAATTAGGATAAAGAAGCAAGAGAAAAATATGGTTTTTACAAATGTCCAATAACAATCGAATAAAAATAAAATTTTCCAACGTAATTATATATATATATATATATATATATATATATATATATATATATAATATATACATGTGTGTGTGTGTATGTGTATATATATATATATATATTATATATATATATCATATATATATATATATATATATATATATATATATACTGTAATGAACTGCATATTCCCTCCATGAAATATATTCCAAGACTCTTAAAAAATGGCCTTGACTGGAGGGACAAGAGTTAAAATACAAAAAAAATCGGCGACAGAAGGCCAATATTACTGAAAAAGGAGGAATTTACATAAACTCTGAACTTTAGTTTCAAATAAACAATATTTACATCAAGCAGAAACACATGGCTGGAAAATGAACTAGACATGGCAATCAATAATTTGTGCAAAACGGGTTATTTCAATGCAAGCCTTATTCCACAGGGTTCACAGTTTCTCCCACAATCAGGCAAGGTATTTGTCTGCTAAGAGATTGCATTATAGCATCAGTAATAAGGCAAGGAACACGTGGGAAATGTTGCACACTACTTGCACTTAGCCTAAAATATTACAACTCACTCAAGGGGCATGAAATGACTGGGAGCTTATTCAGAAAGGACCATTACCTTGCTTGAATTAATTTGGGGAGATGTTTACTAGCATCACAAGGGAATTAATCACACCACTGAACCAAAGTTCGGGAGGGAGAAACTGAACAAAGAAGGGGAGAAAGTCTCCTTAGAAGAATGGAAATGAAATACATCTACAGTACCTGGAAATCCTGGGTATGGTAGTCTTCTCATCTGTTGATATCTCTGTGCACTATGGAGGTATAAGTGCACTTGTGGGATCCCCCAAAGGAGGCAGGGGAGCAAAAGGGGAGAAGTGGAGTCTGTAGGGCTTGAGAAAGTTCTGAGGTTTTCTGAGACACAGCGGCTGCAGCCAAGATATACCACTCCCTAGGCAGACAATGGGAATAAAGAGGGGTTTTAGAAAGAATGGAGGCTTCCATTTCACAGGGGCAACTTGCATATAGGCAAGAATGAATGAATCTGGTTATAAAGAGGTCTTACTTTTCCTTTGTTCAGGCTTAAAATCCTGAACACCTTCCCATTCTAGAGGACATTTCAACTCTCAGGTTGGAATGAACAAGACAAGCCAGAAACAAGGACAAATGATAAATATAAATTACTTGGCCTTCCATACTCCCTTGACTGAACTTATGACATAAACGAGATTAAAACACTACGGATGATAATATTCATGAAGGTTTACTCGACAGGCAGAGAATTTAAAGTAATTAAATTCTTGTAAATTACTGAATCAAGAATATTAGAGAATAAAGTATGACATGACTAAAAGACTTAAATAAAATTTTATTACTCATAAAATATAACATCACACTGGGAATGACTTAAAATTAACAGTAAACAATGATTAGATAAAACTTAACCTACTGCAATGGTACATATCTTAGAGTGGTGAGGTCAACTGACTCTCAACCGGACAGTAGACAAGAATATCTTGACATGGTTGAGACTCTCTATTGGGATTAATTAGCGCTTATTAACCTGAGTTCCATAAGGAATTCTATCCTCTCGAATGATGGATACCTCTGCACCAGTGTCATCGAAAGCTCAGACCTGGTTGGCAGGATATCGACCTCTGGGAGGTGCAACAAATATGGAGCCCTGAGTAGGGTGGCCTAGAGCTGAAGGATTCATCACTGCCATAGCAATAGCAGAGACAGGAGTTTTCTTGGGGCATCCAACCAGGCAGTAGTGTGCCCATGCACTTTGCATGAGTCACAGAAACTCTTGCTAAAATCAGGCCTGGGCCTGTTGTTTGTGTTCCAGTTGCCATTATTCTTATTACTAAGAGGATGGGGAGTTCCATTCTGAGGAGTAGCGGCAGCTTGCTGAGGAGGAGGGACCTTTGAGAGGCACTATTCCGTGGTGTGCCCTTGTTTATTGCAAAACCCACACACAGGTTTCTGAGGAGGATTATTGGGGTACTGGGTAGCCTGAGAGGTGGTAGCAGAAGTAAGAGGGGGAGCAGGACGAATCTTCTTCTTCAAAGAACTCTGCAGCAGATGGTGGGTGTCGTAGGCATCTGCCCATTTACAGTGCTCCGAATAGTTAAAGGAACCTTGTCCACCAAGTAGGTAGCAAGATCAGGAGGAGCGTAGGACAGGAAGTCCTTTAATGAAAGAGTTCAGACCTCCTCAGCAGAGGTTGCATTGGAGGTCTTCGTCCACCTATGGAATGCCAGTGTCTTCTTGGCTACCCAATCTGTCCATGTTTGGTTAGCCTCCTTGGGTATGGTCCTCCACTTCTGCCTCCACCGTTCTAGGGTTAGATCGTAAGCCCCAAGGATTGCCTCTTGGACGGGAGAGAGATCTTGTCACTCATTCAGGGGGGGGGTGGCTCGAATACAGTCTGCCCTTTGCCAGCAATATGCTTACCAAGGAGGAGGGCCGCTTCCTGAGTGGTTGGATTCAAGTTCTTGAATACCTGCTCGACATGAGCAGGTGTCGGGTATGCTATCACCCTAAGTCTTAATGAAGGTGCCCATGCTGTGGAGGTGAGAGTGTGTAGGAGGGGGTGCAAGGAGTGCGGCACTTGGGGATGGGGCCAGAGTGGCACTCTGGACCACCATAGCTAGTTGATGGGCTCGTTCTTTCTCCCTTTTGGCTGCTTAGAATTCTCTTTCAGCGGCTTTTCGTTTCTCTTGCGCTTCTCTCCTGCACTCTCTCTTGGGCTGCTAGCTTCATCTTATCGTTCACCCAATTTATCTGTTTTCCGCCCTTCAGCCCCATGGTTCTTCTGGCTTCTGTGAAGGCCTTAGCATCCTCCAGTGCTGTGTTATTGGCCATCTTCTTAGAGTTAAAATGCTAGTAGTTCTAGACTGAGAATAATATGATGGAAGGCAGTCACAAAAAAACTGCCAGAGGTATGCAGAATACTCAACGCTATACCAGGGAAATAACAATGATCTCTAAATCTGCAAAAGCAGACGAGATAACAGCCAAAAGCTGAAATTGTCCTCCAAATAGTGTGGAAATCTGATGCAGGTGAGTGGGAAATAACAGTAAAAAAAATTGTAGATGCCTCATGCAATTAGCATGGGAATGGGTAGTCTAATAGACTGTAAACAGAATCCACTCTGGTGCAGTAAATTCTAAATGAAGTTAGATCCCAGTAAATAACAGTGAACTAAGCTATAATGATCGTGAAGATTAGTACTATGTATGGGCGGAAATAGTCAACGCCGATACTTAACAAGATGGCCACAAAATCCCTGTAAATGAGGTTACGACTGGTGCAATGTGTGGCCAAAAAACTCATGCCGACGAAAATGCCATACAAATCTCTGTAAATACACTTACTATGGGTGTGTAGTGCGGCAGAAAACTTACGCCGACAAAAATCCCATTAAACATCTCAGTAACTTACAGATAACTGGCATGTGGTGCGGCAGAAAACTCACACAGACGAATATCGTCGTAAAAATCTCTGTAAATACAGTTAACATTGGGACGTAATGCTGAAGAATACTCACACCGACGAAATTCACTGTAAAATCTTTGTAATTTTCAGTTTGGTGGAAGACTCAATGACGATAATAGATTTAGCAAGGAATTTCGTAAACTTGGAAACAACGTGAGTACTGGGTTGTAATGGATCTGTAACTGCCAGTTCAACTCAACGTGAAAAGCCATGGTTTAGGAAATGAATTTCGTAAACGCAGAAACCTCAATGCATGTACTGGCTTGTGAATAACATTAAAAAAAAGAATTTTGCTACGTATTCGCGGAAATGCAGTTGAAATGAAAATGGATATATGTTTTTTTAATTGTCTCGAGGATGAAGGCAAAGAGGGGATAAATAAAATTAGGATTTCTTTTCCCCAACTCAAATCCTTGGTCTGTCTTACCCTTTCAATGCTAGCAATACTCAGATTGTAATTTTACGCCAGCATCGTAAACCTTAAAAGGAAGAGGCAGAACCAGAATAAAAATTCTCTCACTGCTGCGTAATTACCGACGCCACAGAACTCGCTATCATACCCTTTTATTAACCCTATTTTCCCTCACAAACCTAAGACCTACCAATTCTACTGCCAATTTAAATCCCGGAGAATTTGGCCTTCATACGGGTCGGCTAGACAGAAGGGAGAGAAATGGATTCATACCTGGCCTCATCCAAGGCCGTAGTAGGGAAACTTTGGGAGAGGGAAAACCAACATGCGCCCTTAGCTGCCCTTTTGTGGGAACGCAATAGGTAACTGCCCTTATTATGTCTCTCTACAGAGAATGAATGCTGACCATTGACTTTCCTTATTCACGCTAACACTTTGTTTTTCTTTTTACTTATTTACTCTTCTGTTCTTTTGTTCATAAACGGTTCAATGGATAGGATTCGTTCGGATACATGACCAGGGATTTCTCTAGGGACACTCCCATGTAGCAGGGTTTTTAATTCTCCCTATCCCGTCTAAACCTGCAAGAGAGGGAGAGGGTGAGAGAGGGATAATGCTCTCAGCCAACAATGAACGTCACATTGATTCTTGTTGAAATCCTAACAACAAAATCTCTTTACAACACAAGTTTCGACGATTTACACTTGCAATTCACGAAATATGGCACTTATTTTCGTTTTTTATTCACTCCCTAAATACCTTTATGCTTCATGCACATATAAAAAAAAGCTAAGGTTTAGTTTCTCTCTCTCTAGGCTATCGGCTTGCACGTAGTTCTAATGTCTCCCTATTGTTATTGTTAATGGCAGTTTTATTAATCAGTTGTAATTAAAATAGAAGGTAAATTGTTGCCAAGATATGCATGTAGAATAAAGAATACTTATGTTAGATAATAACAAATAAACGAGTAAACTTTAAAAAAATAATAATGTTCCATAGTAGAAATAACGTGGAGAACATTCCAACAGCGCAGATTCACCGTTTTAGCTCATGTGAAGTGCCGGATATAAAATTTTTTATGTAACCTTAACTAAACAAGGTGTCAGGAAAAAAGATAAGATGGAGAAATATTAAATGAAGAAAACAGTTCAAAAGGAAAAAGCAAGGAAACAGAAGCACCAAAGTCCTTTTAGCACTCTTATGGATATTAGATGTCCCCATGCTGTTATTACTTGCGAGATATTTGAGTGGAAAATGTTTGGAAGCTGTGAATTGAACAAGTTGCAGGCTTTGAAAATGGTTCCATGTCTGTTGCCACCAGCCCGCAAGTATAAAGGATTGTTTTTGTGTTGCCGTTTGTAAACATCTGTGGCTAGTAGAGACTTTGGTAGTATGTCTCGTGAATTTGGTCTTAGGACTCTGTCAATTGGCAATATTATAAACTTTCAGGTTAGTGGCAGGCTGTTTAGCTTGGATGAACATCTCTACCCTTTGTGAGGCTACTTTAGCCAGCTGGGTATGTGGTGTTTGTTTACGGATAATATAGTTCATGCAGCATCTGTATTATTTTACAACAATACCAATTTATTCTATAATACTTAGTGTTATAAATGCATTTGGCAGAAAAAGTAATTAATGTTTGCCTCTTAAAATATTTGGGAAAATTGACCAGTTCTGTATATGATCACCATCCCCCCAAAATTTCTAAGTGTTTTTGTTTACTTTAACATTGACATAGTCTGTATTCTGATGCGAGTTTGTTTTTCTTTAGAATAGCATTGTGGTTTTGATGTAAGTTTTTTTTCCTTTAAAATTGCATTGTGGTTAGTTACGTTGTATGTCTCGGAGTCACGTGAACAGAGGAAAATCTTATAGGTGTCAGAAATTTTCTCTTGTCTTTTTGTTCAAGTCTTTCATTGAGTGAAGATATGTCCAGTTTATGTTCTTCCTGTAATTTTGATTATTTTCGGTTAATTCACGATTTCTATGAAAATTAATCTAAATGCATTGATTTTTTTTTAAGGCAGCATCGAGTGTTACCTGCAACATAGGAATGTTTAAAGTGTAATAAACAATGTAATTTTATAGAAGGAAATTTTCTGATGACGATGATGACAATGGCGATGATACTGTAGGGAAACCGTAACCATTTTGTTCTGGATATTAGCCATAAAAACTGTTTGCCCATCCAATTAAGGTAAATCTACAATTTTCTTTTAAAGTGACAGCAGAAAGCATACAAAATCAATGGTAGGGTCGACAAAGAATTTATTGGAGGTAGAGTATTACAGGGACAAATCACTTGCATAAAAACACACAAGGGAGGAATAAAACGAGAAAGGGAGCCATTTCAAAGGCAAATCCCAAGGCCACCTCTTACAACTACGTCTACTGTTGTGGGCTCATTAAACTATTTGTATGAGGTACAGAGCTTTATTTCCCTTTTTTTTTTTTTTTTTTTTTTTTTTTTTTTTTTTTTTTTTAATTCCTGCTTCTGTTTGTAAATAAATGGTAATTTGTTTGGTAGATCTATATGTGCCTAATTGCATACACTATGGTTAGTGTATGCAGCACAACATTTCCGCTTGCAAATTACACACGAACTTCCCAGGAATCTTTAAAATTGAGGATAATACACAAAGCGCTGTTCCACCACCATCTTATGGTTCGGGGATGTTAGGCTACAGTAAACTACTTATGAGATTCAGGGCTCTGTAACACGGTTTTTTCCGCAATGACTTTTTATCTATGCATTTCATAAATAAATAACGCTTATACAGAATACCTATTATATCTACACATAAATTTTGACTGTATTCTTGCATTTCGTAGGTTGAATAAATGTTTGTACTTATAATGCAAAAGTGACTTTTTTTGAAGACGGGCCAACTTACTCAGAGAAAAGGTTTCGAACTCACTCGTTACATAACTTATGACACCATTTCTTCCCTCTTTCTTGATGGATGATTGGCTATACGTAACGAAGGCCAAACCTCTGGCAACAATGACATACCAAATTAAATACAAGCAAAGCAGTACACCTTTATGAACTCTGAAGCCTCTCCACTGATAATTGTCATAATGAACAAACCAACAAAATATGTTTTAATAAATACCAAAACACTTCGATTATTAGTCTAACTCGCAAAATAAGTTTCCTAAGAAATTACAGTCTACTTTATAGGTCACAATCTGATTGACAAGAAGTAGGGAATAGTTGGTAATTTTCAAAAACATAGTAGACAAGCTTTATTTGATAACTGCTATATCCAATGTCAAGCAATTTTTATTTATTGGCTATCTGCCTATTTACTGAAAAAAGAAAAAAAATAGCCGGTACCGTATATTGGCTTTAAACCTTCACCAATAATTATTGTCAGAAAGATGACTTCATGAGGCTCCACCCACTTTTGCCTCGTTAGAAGTACTAAATGGTCCTCAAGGATCCCAGCAGTTGGCCTAAACGTTTAATTCACGTATAGTACTGCTATACTGTTGCGGCACTAATGCTACACCAGTATTACTACGCTAGCGCTGATACCCCACCCACATCTATGTATCGTTCCGCCATTCATAAAGTCTTTGGGTTTCAAAGCCGATGGAGTTTCTGTCTGGTGGATGGGCGGGGCAACATTTCATCAAAAGGTGTTTACCTTGCTTACGTAATGAATGTTTTTCGATTCTTGGCTAGATCATTTTTACTCTATAAAAATTAAAAACTACGGGTACGGGTTTAGGTTATTGATAATGCTGACAAAATTTGTGTGTGGTTGTAAAATATACATACGTCAACTTTCAGCTACATCCGATGCTTTGACAAGGAGCAAAGTCCAAAAAAACTGTGTTACAGAGACCCTGAATCTCATAGTAGGCTACATTGCCTTACTATGGTTTCATAGGTATGCTATGATTATTTTACTTTATTTTATTCATTAATTCAAATGCCATTTGGTGTCAAAGGAGATTTACCCCACACAAAGCCCTGCATTCCCAAAGGGTCCCCAACCTTATTTGATGTAGTAGGGATGAATGATAACTCAAAAACAACTCATTTCCCCAATGTATTACTATCACAATCCTTCAAACACATTAAAACACATGAAAATTCATTATCATTTGAGAAAAACGGAGTTGGAACTGTTGTAAAAATTTACCCAGCATTTGCCATGAGTGTAGCTATTTTGTTTTGTCATAGATATTTTGTTCATTATTTCACATCGCTGGCTTATTTCTTATTGGAATTATTTTCTGTTCCATATACTTTGGTGGAGTGTTGTCCTAGCACCTGTTGTGATTACTGGTAGACTATGTGGGGATGCCATATGTGAGTCTTCTTCTTCTTCCCAGCTGGTTCTCATTTTTATATGGGGTCGCCGTTTTGGATGAGCTGTCTCCATCTATTTCTATCCTGCGCTTCAGCAATTCCCTTCTCATGTAATTCTCCTCTCATACAGTCCTTCCATCTCTTCCTTGGTCTCCCTCTTCTTCTTCTCCCTTGAACCTCCATCCCCATAGTATGGTCCTCATATCTCCTCAACAGGTGTCCATACCATTTCAGCCTCCCCTCCGACACTTTCTTTGATATTTCTACCACTTTAGTCGACCCCTTTATGTAGTAATTTCTGATAATATCCTCTCTTGTTACCCCACATATCCACCTGAGCATTCTCATGTCTGTCACATGCATCTTCTTCTCTGTCTTTCTCATTCTTGCTGGTTCTGTACCATATAGCACTCCTTTTCTTAATATATGATACCAGATTTCTCTCCCAGTAGTTCCTTTCCATGCCTTCTTATTACTGCTGCATTTCGTACCCACCATTCTTGACCATCTTCAATTCCTATATCAATATCCTCCAAAACCCTCCTCTTATAATCTCTCTTCTTATCCCCTTCCCTCACTAATTTGTACCAATTAATTTTCCTTATCCCTTTAACTTTGGTTTTTCTTTCCCTTTTTAGCTTCAAATCCATACATAGCACTCTGTGTTGGGGGGCTACATGGTCGCCTGGAATAACTTTGCAGTTCTTGACTTCTACCAGCTTTATTTTCTTTATACAGGAAGTAGTTTATCTGGGAGCATCTTCCCCCACTCCTATATGTTTTTAAGTGTTCCACTTCTTCTTAAAGAATGTGTTTACTATTGGCATGTCGAATGACAAAGCAAAGTCAACTACACTCTCTCCTTCTGGGTTTCTTTCCCCGATTCCATGGTCCCCATGCACCCAACCAATCACCTCATTTTCACTTCCGACATGGCCATTTAAATCTGCCCCCACTATCACCCCTCATCTTCTTCCAGTTCTTGCATTACTCCACCCATGTCTCTACGAAATTTCCCTTCTCTTCTTCAGTGCAGCCAACTTGTGGTGCATATACAGTTATGATATTCAGAATCTCTCTTCCATAACATATCTTCAATCTGATGACACGGTCATTCCTCTTTTCATGCACTTCCCTCACTGTATTCTTCAGTTCACCAGACAGTACTATGCCAACTACATTTCTACCTTGTTTATTTGCTCCACTATAATATAACTTATATCCATCATCCAACTTTTTAGCTTCATTTCCTTTCCATCGCGTTTCTTGCACACACACATCTACTTCCTTTTCTCTCATCAAGTCAGCAAATTCTCTACCTCTCCCAGTCATGGACCCAATATTAAGCTGACATACTCTAAATCCAAAGTGAGCTCGTTTCTTTAGCTGCATCAGCTTCTGATACTATGGATTTGTTGTTTGCATGTAAATATGCATTTTTTTTACAATAAACTGATGTAAGCTGTTTGTTTGCAGCAAATATCTATGAAAGTCACTGAAGCATTATACCCTAGAAGTTGAAAATAAAGAAACTGAGGGTCGCAGAAATTATTTTTAGGTACCCACTAGTCACGATAGGCTCCCCGCTGCTGACGATTGCACGATTGCACTTTTGATCTGCAATTGCAGCCAGAGGATTTCGATAGCTCAGATATTGGTCCCCATAGGAGAAGAGAGCGATTTTGAAAATTCGGTACTGCTGTTGATCCTTACCTTCTACAGTAAGCTGCGGTTCACAACCGGGATTTCAAAACAAAGTAGGTTACACTAAAACGTGT
>NC_061091.1:38227167-38252167 GCF_015104395.2 Macrobrachium nipponense
ATGGATGAAGATAAATCAGTGCTCGTTGAACCCAAAAGTAGTTCTCAAGATGAGACAAGTCATTTGCCTGTGAATAAATGTTTTGAATTAGATGAATGATGAAGAGATTCCTTCTTATATTTGGAACCTTCACTTACCTAAATTCAGCAACTTTTTATGTTAATGATCTATATATGGGTCATAAACAAATTAAATATATTCATTTTATGTATTTTTATCATTTGGATGTAATATTTGTGCAAGAACATAATGCCAGAGAAATATCGCAACTTGAGTATGTTGAAAAGCATTGTGATATCATACTGAATCCAACTTCCTTGCTGAAGGGAGGCACAGCTAACCTTTTCAATAAAAAGTCAAGAGTGAAGGTTCTGAATCATGAGATAGATGTCAAGGGTCAAATAATCAGTGTAAAATGTTCGAATAAAGGAACAGATTTTCGATTATTAAATGTATATGCCCCTTCTGGGACAAATAAGAAAAAGGAAAGAGAAGAACTGTTCTTAAATGTTATGCGGAATTACTTGAGAAACAATTTACGAAATATGATCATATGGGGGCGATTGGAACAGTATAACAAGTAAGAGAGATTGTTCTAATTCTGACAACCATATTAGTACAGCTCTTCAAAAGTGGAAAAATTATTTGCAGCTTAGAGATATGTGGCTCTTAACAAATCGTTTGATAGAGTATACATATATTAGGTATAACTACAGCTCTAGGATTAATCGTATATATGTACGAGATCTGAGAAATAATGTAACTGAATCGGAAAATATACCACTAAGTTGGTCTGATCATAATTCTGTTAGGGTTAAGATTAAGATGGACAATGATATTAGTATTGGCAAGGGATACTGGAAATTGAATACAAATATTCTAATTCACTCTATAACAATTGAAAACTTTGTTAATTTTTGGAGCCATTTGAAACGGAAAATAGGTGATTTACAACTTCATTCTATTTTAGATTGGTGGAATTATGGAAAAGGTCAACTTAGACGCTTTTCGTCAAAGTTTCAAAAACTATTAATCAGGAGAGATTTGGGTTACTGAATTTGCTGAAAACAAAATAAGGAGGAATTATTGGATCCATTCTGCCAACTGCAATAGTTTAAAAAAAATGGAGGAACTTACAGAAAGAATAAATCTGATTGAAGATGAAATATGTGAAGGGGTTCAGATAAGAACTAGAATTGATGAAAGAATGAATGATGAAAAAATAACCACATATTTGATTGGAAAAGAAACGAATGTGAAAACAAGTATCGTTAAACTTTGTGAAAAGGAGGGTGTATATGTTAAACACAAAGGCTATACAAAGGAATATATTTGAGTTTTATACAAATCTATTCAAAGAAAAAGCTGTTGACTCTGAATTAAGATATAGATTTCTTGAAACTATGAACACTGTCATAGATGATGACATGAATTTAACCCTGAAGGATGAAGTAACAGAGAAAGATGTTTGGAAAGCTATATGTGGAATGCAAAATGGAAATGCCCTGGTATGGGTGGATTAGCCATCGAATCTTACAAAATAATGTGGTGTATAATAAAAAAACGAATTTATGAAAGTACTGAGATATTCATTTACTAAATTTGAAATGTGGAATGACTCAGATAAGGGAATTATTAAGCTTGTACCAAAGGATGGAGATAAGTGTGACCTTAATAACTGAAGCCCTATAACTATATTAAATATAGATTACAAAATTATAACAAAGGTTGTGGCAAACAGATTAAAATCAGTGCTTTCAACATTCGTATAAAAGAACCAGTTCTGTGCTGTCCCTGGAAGCCCAATAAATAATTGTAACACTTTGTTAAGGGATATAATATACTACTTGAATAATGAGAACAAACCAGCTGCCCTAATAAACCTAGATTGGTACAAACCATTCGACAGGATTAATCTGGACTTTCTGTTCGGGATGCTGTCCAAACTTAGATTTCCTTTAGATTTTGTAAACTTAATTAAAATGCTTTTTAAGGATGCCAGAAGTTGCATATCCACAAATGGTCATTATCTGACACATTTCCTATAAGAAAGTATGTTCGACAGGGTTGCCCATTATCAATGATTTTATTTGTTATAGCTCAAGAACCATAGTATAGAATGCTGAAGCTTAAGCTCCAGACTTTCCAAATGGGTTAAAACTGTTGTATTTGGCCTTGCTGATGATAGCACTATTGTTGTAAACAAATTAAAAGTTATTAAGGAAGATTCACGTATCATTAATGTGTATGAAGAAGCAAGTGGAGCGTGACTTAACAAAAAGAAAACATACGTGGTGGGAATTGGATTTTGGAAAGATAAAGTTGACTGGCCAGAAACCTGGATAGAAAGGAAAACGGACAGTTTTAAAACCCTAGGTATAATCCATAATAATGATTATGAACTATATGTACGGTTAAACTGGGAAAACACCAAAGATAATATTTAGAAAATGTTAGGGCCACTTTATAAAACAAGACTAACTTTATTCCAAAAGAGTGTACTAGTCAATGCAACTGTACTATCTAAGGCATGGTATGTTTCCCAGGTATATCCAGTTCCAGCTGATGTTGGTAGATGTATAGAAAAGTGTATTTTCAAATATCTGTGGAATGGGAATTATCAACCCATCAAAAGGAAAACTATGTACCTCCTAAAGAGTCAAGGAGGATGTGGTATTGTAAATCTAACTGAAAGCAAATTGCATGTTTTTTAGCAGCTTTTACAAATGTATTATCAATAGAGCAATAAAATATGAAACCACGGTATGTTATTGTAAGCTGAGACTTTCTTACCTTGTTGATTTTAACAGATTTAAGGAATCTACTATTTTTTACACTCCATATTATGGCAGTTTAATAAAGATATTTAATTCTGTAATAAAGATAAAGACCTATCCTTTGCTAAAAGCAAAACATATTTATTGTTCACATTGATGAATACGTGGGAATCAATTTTCCTGCCAAATATTGAAGAAAACTATCCGTTGTTTAACTTGAATGTTGTATGGTAAAATATTAATAAGTGGATTAATCCAATAAACAGAGAAATATTGTTCTAGTCTATCCATGAAGTCTTAGCTACAAAGGATAGGTTATTTATGATGACCATAACGGATAATTATCTGTGTAGTAATTGTGGGGAGGCTGGAACAATTATGCATTTAGTTTATTTTCGTTAATTGAAGAGAACAGCTGTAAACTGGATAAAAAAAGGTATTGAGCCAGGTTTGTAAAATAAAGACTGTAAGTTTGCTAAAGGTTTTAAAACTAGATTTTCAAGCATACTAAAAAGAAAAAGATAAAAATACAGCAATGATTTTAATAAGTGAATATATAACTGGAATTTGGTATATTCATAAAGTAATGCACTTAACAGATGAGTTAAGTATGATTTCGTTTATAAGACGTAGAATGTGCAAAACTAGATTTGTATTGTTAAAAGCACTTTGGGATAAATGTAAAAAAAAATTTACTTCGCAATATGTCCAGTCTTTTTTTGCTAATTAATAATTTCATTTATGTAAATAGATTGTAATATACATATATACAATATCATACATTGTAAGAAACTGTAAATGTATATTTTCTAAATAAAGGTAAAAAAATACTAATTCGTGGTTAACCTGTTGTTATTTGCATATGAATTTGCATATGAATTTGCAGTAGGAGTTCCCATTTTCAAACTTTTACAAACAGCTGACGTTCGATGTTTAACTACTAAAAATATTGTATCAAGTATTTATTAGTAGAAATTGAGGCGTAACTATTTTCATCACTACATTTGGCAAATTACAGTCCTAATTAGGTAGATAACATCACCGGCCCTCGCGCGCTCAAAGGTTCCTTTATACGTCATTCGCAAAATACGAGCCATTACACATAGGGATTAATTAATGATATACCGTTTGTGCTTTGTTCTCTTTGCTTGTCAATTAAACTTTCCTAATGGAACATGATGCGATACAGTAAATTAATAATCACGCACATGTCATAACGTCCAATAAATTCAAACTGACAGATAAGTGATGAAAGCTTCACTCGCGTAAAGACCAGATAAGAAAAGAGTACTTCTGTAACAGAGCTACGGCAAACGGTAGGAACACACGACTGACATGCAGACTTATTACAGAGATTTCGGTAAAACTTCGAGATAGGAGCTATCGGAATTCCCTTGTGGGATATTAGCCAGCAGTTGGCCAACACTTTTGTTTGTATGTCTGTTTCGGACAAAGACATACCTAAGACAATGGCTCCAAGACATGTTGTTTCCTAGTTCTAGAATCCTTTTATTATCAGTCTTTTTTTTTTTAGAAAAGAATTTGAGATTTGTTCTTCAAATTCAAGTGCGACCTTGAAAACGAGGCTCGGGTAAGCAGCAGCAGAGAAACCACTGGGAAGGACGAGGCCTCAAATACTGCAACAGAACCCGATGCAGCTATTGCAGCATGTTGCTTATCGAGAGCTAGGAAGGCTTGGATCACAATAAAGTTTGCAAATGAAAATATTCATGAAATAGATATTGCTGTCTCAACGAGATCATGAAGAAATTTTACATAGTAAATACCACATCCTCCGAAGCTGCTATTTGGCCCTCAAAACTTTATCATTGTATATTCAGACTAGGATTCTAAACACCACATACTTCTGCAGTTCATTATTTTGCATTATTTAATATCAGTTTGTCCATTAATATCTGTTTTGCCATCAAAAATAGTAAATATAGTAATTTATCTCTGCTTTAACTTATTTATTTCATTCTAAAAATGTAGCTTTTTTGTTTTATCTAGTGTAACATTATCCAAATTTTGATTTTGCATCCGGTATATGAGGCCTCTTCTTTTTCTTGTTAATATCTACACTGATAAATCCTCTCAGGTATCAAATCCACTCGGTAAATATGTGTGTGATAATGTTAGGACGATCAAACACCATAATTTGCTGCTCTTTCAGGGCAATACAAAAGAAGGCTTTTCCAATATGAACAACTGGTTTTCTTCCAGCTCTGTCGATAAGTATCCTTGGTGCCAAACTCCCAACTACTGGGAGCACAAAAGGAAAATGAGTTTCGAGAGAGCAAAAGATGATAAAATTCCCTCATCTGCTTTTCATTATTTTGAACAAAACAAACTCTGGTTAAGATATCACCTTTATCATTATGCGATAATGAATCTATATCATAAAAAGTTTTTAAAATTCAATAGACCTCTTCTAAGAAAACGGAGGATGTAAAAAAAAAAAAAGTATAAAATGTTTGGAACAAAACCTCATGAGTTGCTTAATAGTAACATACCTTAGACTTGTTGAAAAAATGTTAGAAAGTTAAGCTTTGTGCCTCTTGACAATCATAATGGTTGCTATCATGATCATAAGTTTAAAATCTTTTTTACTGCCTTATGGTAGCCCACAGCAAAACATGTTCCTCGAGTAAGAACCACCAAAACCACATTTTACCCCCTTACATCTGCAGACAGAATGGTTTAAACAGAAATATCTTCACCTTTTTACTAAAAAATAAAATTTCCTCAACATCATGTTGAAATCAGCATAAAATTTGCTTCTTGTCGGAATTATGTCATCATAATTCAAATTGCACGTTATAACATAAACCAAGTACTTAAATGATTTTATGTGCTCAATATCACCAACAACGATTAAAAAAAAAAAACTGTATTTTCACTTTCCTTTAGGTTAATATTAAAAACCATGCACTTTGTCTTTACTTGATAAAAATCAAATTTATATTAAAAACTTCCTTATGAGCGGCACGTAAAAATTTTCGCAGCCCAATTGCTGAGGGGCCAGCAACACTACATCAGCACATGCAATGATATTTGAACTTGAAATACCCAATCAACATATATTCCAAAAAAGAGACTTGATAAGATTCCTCCCTGGCTTATTCTTTTTTTTTTTTATCTCACAGTCAGTTGAGACATAATATCTATATTTCACATTAACCACTTAAATACTGTAACAAAAATTTACAAAATTTACATAAACAGCAGGAACCCCGTAATCTATTGATTTCCTCATAAATATCATGATTACCTGAATCGCATGATTTACTAAATAAAAAAAAAGTATAAACATCCGATTTACCCATTATTGTAGTAGACGATTGTTTCTTTTAACAAGGAGAACTTTTTTTTTTATCATTTATTATAAAAATAACAATGACAATATCTGTATTTACAATATAATATATAATCAGTTAATAATGCTAATATTTGGCAAATTTTATGGTCATATGTGTACGCAAAAGAATTTTGATGACATTTAAGTGCTACAATTATGTGCAAAATCATCAAAACAAGCAGAACTGGCGGAATGGCCAACTTTGAAACCATGCTGTCTCATGCTCAGAGATACTAACGGTTTTATTCTATCTAAAATATAGTACTCAAGTAATTTTGATATTACCGAAGAAGACATCACAGGTCGGTAATTATCTGAGTTCGATGTCTCCAATCTTGCCTTTAATAATAGGAGGGATTACACCTTCCTATCTTTTACAAAAGCTATATGCCTGAAACCTTCATGAGAGTCATTCGATAGATGCAATCTGATTTATTCAGCATAACTTCTTGAAGAAGCACATTATCAAAAGTCGACCTCCGAATTGTTATTTGTTTTCATATCTTACTACAATTGGCGTTATGTCTGTCCTTCTATCTGTATGTCTGTCATTCAATCAGGCTAAACGGCTGTCAGTTGGGCATGAAACTTAGCAGGGGATCCCATAAGAGGACAATTATAATGGGGTTTTATCCTACCTCCCCGACCCCTCCGATGGGGGTGAGGTGAGAAGGGATTCCCTGAAACGGAGCTGGTTCTGACCTGAAACGGGGCGGGTTATGCCCATAGACTTAGCTACTTTATGAATTTATCATAAGTAATTTCTGTATACATATGACTTATCATTGGAAGGAGTACTATAGGATAAACATCAATGACAACAAAGAGGGTGAAGTTTGAGAAGGGAAGGGTTGACAGAGAGAGAGAGAGAATGAGAGGGAGAAGAAGTGAGGAGACAGACAGATAGACAGACACGAGAAGAGCGGATGTTTGAGAGGAGAGAGAGAGAGAAGAGAGAGAGAGAGAGCATCTTCTTACAGGCATCTTACAGTTCGTTCGGGTTGCCCCAGGTCCCTCAGTGTGAGGCACCTCTAATGTCTACCAGAGAGTTGCTAGTACATCTTCCGGTATATTTTGCATCTTCCATCTTGGGATGGTCTGGGATGCAGTTTAGATATTTGTCGAGCTTATTCTTAAACACATCTACGCTCACGTCCTGATATATTCCTAGATGAGCTGGCAACGCATTGAATAGACGCTGCATTATCGATGCTGGTGCGTAGTGGATTAATGTCCTGTGTGCTTTTCCTTATTTTTCCTGTATTGTTTTGGGCACTATTAATCTACCTCTGCTTGCTCTTTCTGATATTTTTAGTTCCATGATATTTTCTGTTATTCCTTCTATCTGTTTCCATGCCTGAATTATCATGTAGCGTTCTCTTCTCCTTTCTAGACTATATAATTTTTAATGATTGTAGTCTTTCCCAGTAGTCAAGGTCCTTAACTTCTTCTATTCTAGCTGTAAAGAACCTTTGTACACTCTCTATTTGTGCAATATCCTTTTGATAGTGTGGGTACCATATCATATTGCAATATTCAAGTGGACTACGAACATATGTTTTATAAAGCATAATCATGTGTTCAGCTTTTCTTGTTTTGAAGTGCCGTAACAACATTCCCATTTTTGCTTACATTTTGCCAAGAATTGCTATGTGATCATTGCATAACATGTTCCTATTCATCGTCACACCAAGGTCTTTAACTGCTTCCTTATTTGTGATTGTCCTCATTATTAGGTCCCCTATATGCATATAGCTTTCCTTCTCTGTCCGCCATAATTTATTGATTCAAATTTACAGAGTTAAATACCATCCTATTTTCCTCTGCCCAATCATATACTTTGTTAAGGTCTCTTTGTAGAGCGTTCCTATCTTCATCACAAGTAATTTCTCTACTTATTCTTGTGTCATCAGCGAAACTACTCACTACCGAATCATTAACATTACTGTCTATGTCTTCAATCATAATAACAAACAGTATTGCAGCTAACAACGTACCTGTGGCACACCGGATATTACCTTGGTTTCATCCGATTTCTCATCGTTTGCAATAACTATCTGTTTTCTGTTGTTGTAAAAATTCTTTTAACCATCTTCCTATTTATCTACGATATTGTGTTTTCTAATTTTCTTTGCTAATATATTATGGTCTACTTTGTCAAAAGCTTTTGCAAAGTCTAGATAAACCACATCTGTTTCATTTCCGCTTTTCATATTTTTGAATATGTTCTCACGGTGGACTAACAGTTGGGTTTGTGTACTTTTTCCGGGTACGAACCGTGTTTGTCCTATATTAAACAAATTATTTTTTATTAAATGTTTCATAATATTTTTCTTCATTACCCTTTCATACACTTTCATAATATGTGATGTTAGACTCACAGGCCTATAATTACTTGCCTCAAGTCTTGATCCACTTTTGAAAGTAGGGGTGATATGCTAATTTGTGCTCATCATAAATCTTGCCTGTATCTACACTTTGTCTTAATAATATTGCAAGTGGCTTTGCGATAGAATGAACTACTTTCTTTAACAAAATAGCAGGGATTCCATCAGGCCCTGCAGCAGCTCCATTTTAATTTCATTAATTGCCTGCACAATATCAGCTTCATTAATTTCTATGTCAGCTAAATATTCACTATTTTCGTCCCTTACTTCTATATCATTATCTCATTATCTATTCTAGGGGTGAATTCTCTCTTATATCGTTCTGCCAGTATGTTGCAAATTTCCTTTCATATCGTTAATCTCCCTTCAATTCTCAGAGGGCCCTATTTCTATTCTTCTTTTATTCATCTTCTTCGCATATGAGTATAATAGTTTGGGGTTTTTGCTTGATATTTAATAGGGTTTTTTCTTCCAATTCCCGTTTTTTCATTTTCTTTTGATTGTATAATCTTTTGTTCTGCATTTTCTATCTTACTTTTTAGTTCTATAACTTTCCATGCATTTTTTTCTTTTGCAAGACCTTTTTTCCACGTTTCTGATTTTCTGGAACAAGATCCTTCTGTCTATTGGTATGCATGAATGATGTTTACTTTTCTTCTTCGGTATATATTTATCCACTATTTTCTCTAATATTTTATATAATATCTCCGTATTTACCCTTATGTCATCGCTTACGAAAATTTTATCCCAATCTTTGTTTTAATTCCGTCATTATCTGACCATTTTATTTTATTTTTTCTGTAGAAAATGTATTTTCCATATCCTTCCCACTTTTTCATTTCTTGCAATTATCTCTGTTTTCACTTGCTTTGGAATGAACTGTTAATTCTATGACATTATGGTCTGAAATACTCGCATTATAACTATTATTTCTTTAACATAATTCACCTCGTTCCAAAATACTAGGTCTAAAGTATTTTCCTTTCTTGTTGGCAGGTGATTTATTTGTTGAATGTTGTATTCTAGTAGCATATCTAATAGCTTTTCGAATTGCCTTTTATCTTCTGCACTACTATTACTCTCTTTTTTATATGTATAAGTACATCCACAATCTCCTATTCGTTCTTTCCATTCTACGAAAGGAAGTTGAAGTCACCAGATAGTGGAGAATAGTCCAGTCCTTGTGATTTCTACATATATCATCCAATTTTTCAATTATTAAGTCCAACTCTTTAGTATTAGGAGGTCTATATATTACTATGTTCATTAATTTTTCAGATTCAAATTCCTACCGCTATTAGTTCACATTCTGAGTTACTATATTTCTCATATATTTTTCCTTGTTTTTTGTCTTTCCCATATTTACGCGGTTCCCCCTTGATTCCTATTTTTTCTATCTGATCTATAAGTTTGGAACCCTTTTATTTTGATCATCACTCCCAGTCTCTTGGGAATACCAGGTTTCACTTATATTCATTATATTCATATCTATTTCTTTTCAATTTGGGTTAGTTCTTCTAAGTACTCTATTTTTCTTTTTGAGTTACTCGTAGCTAAACCCTGCGCATTCATCACTATGATGGTTTGCGTGTTTTATCCTTCATTTAATATTGGTAGTAATAAGGATTTTCCCATGTCTCTTTCCTGTTCTGGTATGTTGTTCTTTTTTTCATTTCCAGAAATTCTGACATTAAAAATCCAACTTTTCCATAATATTTGATCTTCCTTCATCATAATTATTCATTTTGTGTCTGAATCTGCATTTTTCCCTTTTCCTGCGTTTCTGCAATATCCTCTTGCATATAAATACAGTTATTATCCCTTGAGTAGAATTTTGGAGCTGATGCATTGAAATTTTTTGCTGACATCTCGCAATCTCATTGGTGGTTTGCTTTTCTCTTTTACCTGATATTCTTGATTTCTCTCTTTATTGTTTCTTTCTTATTTGGATTTTATACTTGGTTGGTTATTTATTTGATTATGATTCATGGCTACAGGGTGCACATATTTGCATTTTTTGTCGAACTTACATCCTTTTCCTTCTTTTAGGTTTTTGCATATTTTTGGATGCAGATCTCTGCAATCATCCCCATATCCATCTAGGTATGCACATTTACCATATATTTCATAGTTGTGACATACCTTATGGATGTTTGTAGTAACATCTTTCTCCAAATCTGCAATTCCCTCTTTTCAAAAGGTTGCAGATTTTGTCTTTCTTGTCTATTTTTTCCTCTTTTCCCCGTCATTGTGTAGATCTGGGTAGAGCCTCTTCGGGATTTGCTTTCTGTTGCCATATCGTAATTTATTTCTTCGTAGGTATGCTGCTTTATTGCCTCATATTGTAGTATCAATGAGTATCTCTGCATCCATACTTTTATCTTGTTCTTTGTTTTCCTTATTTTTTTCTGTCATTTCATTTTTGTTTACTTCTCTTCCGTTTTCCTCTTCTTCTTCTTCTTCTTCTTCTTTCTCTTCCTCTTCTTCTTCATCCTCAACTATTTGTACATTCAATCTTGATTTAATAACATTGTCTATCCATGATAGACATGTTGAACAAAAAATTCTTGTATCTTTTCTCATATCTTGTATTACCTCAGCACACTGTGGATGGGTCGGAATGTTGCATGCAGCACATTTTCTGATTAGGTTTTGTGGATTGACTATGCTATACCAAACCTTACACAGTTTTTGCATGCTTTTGGCATTGCTTTTTCCTAATGCGTCAATTGGATATTCACAAGATTCACCTTATTCATTTTCTTTGTCGGAATATGTTGGTTTATGTATATTTTCTTTATGAGTCCTCTTGACCACTTGGATTTTATTTGGAACTTCTTCAATTATTTTCAAAGATTTTTCATTAGATTTGTTCCAGTTTGAAGGATTATATCCTTCTAATATATCTATGAATGCTTTTGTATCCATTTTGGGTTTAGGGACTGTTGCTGATTTCATAGATGAGAAATGCCAGTTTCCCTTCCTGCCACCTCATCGTATTGCGAATCTGCTAAACACGCTAAATTACGCCATCTCTTCCCGCAGTTGGAACTTACTGCCATCTTGTTCTGATTTACAGTATTCCACTTGATAAACTAACTTAGAAGACGCTTTATCCTACTATTTTCACACTAATCTTATCACCGATAGTTCACGAACACTTCTAGATATTTCTCAAATTCTAGTCGTATGTTAAACTTGTGATATCTGTTGATTAATCTGATTTCACGCGGGAGGGAACGTCTCACCAAGCAAGATGGCTACTAGAGAGAGGGGTGGTATTAATGAGAAGAAAGAGGGAAAGAGACAGTGATTGTTGGAGAGAGATAGAGTAAGAGAAAGGAGCGAGAGGGAGAGAAGAGAGAAAGAGAGAGTAGAGGACTATTAGGTAAGAGAATGATAGAACAATAGAGAGAGAGAGAGAAGAAAGAGAGAGAAGAGAGAGAGAGAGAGAGAGAGAGAGTTTGGTATTAGTAAGGAGATAGAGGGAAAGAGACAGATGTGGTTGGAGAGAGAAAGAGAGAGTGAGAGAAAGGATCAAGATAGAGAGGAAGAGAGAGAGAGAGAGAGAGAGAGTAGAGGAGGTGTTAGGTAGGAGAAAGATGGAAAGAGAGAGAGAGAGAGAGAGAGAGAGAGAGAGAGAGAGAGAGAGTTGGTATTAATGAGAGGAAAGAGGGAAAGAGACAGAGATGGTTGAAGAGAGAAAGAGAGAGTGAGAGAAAGAATTGAGAGGGAGAGGAAGAGAGAGAAAGAGTAGAGTGGGTGTTTAGGTAGGAGAATAATGGAAAGAAAGAGAGAGAGAGAGAGAGAGAGAGAGAGAGAGAGAGAGAGCAAGTTTATCAATTGTCATTCAGAGTTATCCCAAGCGCAGCTGGGTCGATCAGCTAGTAGAGTTACGGTTATAAGTGCCATATCGAAGGATCATTTCTGATTATTGTACTTCCTTGGTCCAAAACATTTTTGACAAACTGTACCCTTAGGTTAGACATCAGGAGACAGTAAATTTTTGCATATGATACATATTTAGTTACTTCTGAAAGCCTTATTATGAATGATTTGAGTGGTAAGTTGTTCACTACTATGTATATCAGTAGAGTGAAACATGCCAAATCCCCTCAGCCAAAGTCCCTCGGCCAGATCCACTCAAACCTGGCCCTCCTAGCCCTCCTGATAACCATCAACCCTCCCCCCCTCTGCCCAAGCCTAGCCTCACCTCCCCAATTCCTGCTTAAACCTCACCCTACCCCTTGCCAACCCAAACTCACCTCCCCACTTAAAACCCAACCTAACCTAACCTAACCTAACCCAAGCCAACTTAATTTAAACTGACCTATTCCAATTCTGTTTGAAAGGAGATAAAAAGATTATATTTATACATGTTACCGAGGTTCCAACCTCAGTACAGTTTTAAAGGGAAAAAAAGAATATGTTGGTAGCAATGACCTTGTAGTAGCAAGGCACTGCAGTGACGTTCGTTCTCTCTCTCTCTCTCTCTCTCTCTCTCTCTCACAAACAATTACCTAAGGTAACCAAATCAGACTCGTGAACTACAAAAATACATTTATTTAAGAACAAAGCATTAACAAAACAAATCAGGCTCTTAACAAAATGTTAACTTAAAGGTTGCGTTCAAAAATCCAAATAACTCGAATAACCCTGGGGATCGATCTAAAGCCGTCTACCCGGTTCTCTACAATAACTAACATGAGTTGGTCATAAAACTAAGAAAGTCATAGCACAGTCTTATACGTAACACCAAAAGCACAGAACCATCAGTTAAGTTTCCATTATCAAATATGTTCCCACCAGCCAGATCTGCCTGGAGATAGAACAGAAAAAGACATCCACATAAGCAAAAGAAAAAAAAATCAAAATGACATAAATCAAAAGGTCAAATGGAATAGAACATCTTTAAAACAAATATTCAAAATACAAAGACAAGCCACACTTGGTCTTAAAAGTAAGTATGCTAACCCATTTCAGCACTAATCACACATAAGGAGCCATCTCGGCCCTTTGCTGACTTCTTATAGTTCTCCATCTTAGTCATCTTACTCTTCCATTATGTAGGGGAATAGCTCGCATATACACAAGCACGAATTAACTCACAAGACACTCCCAGATAAGTGTTATCACTAATTCGCCAAAAATTCATGACATCATATACAGATTATCACGCCCATAAATCTACTCAAAACCAGAGTTTAAAGCATATCTGCTTTCACCTTTACACGGGCATAGGACGTGGTCTGTTCTGCTTAGGCATCGACCTTAGACATCGCGCCACCCAAGGAGGTTGCGTGAACATTTTCGAAGCTGATGCTGAGCCTTGTCCTTTAGACCTGTTTCCACGGAGAGTCAGAATGATGACATCTACATTCCAAAGAATGTCATTGCTCATCACATCCTCTTATCAACCCATCATTTAACAAAAAAAGACAATTCCAAGATAATGAATCATATTCATAATAGTTTTTTAATTATATTCTCAATACTCATTTCGCACATATATAGAATGGAAAGACGAGAGAATGAGATATACCGTTTGACAAAAGGGAGAGATATAGATGGAGGAGAGAGAATAAGAAAGTAAGACAAAAAAGATAAAAAAGGAATGGAAGGAGAGAAAGAGAGAAGATGGGGAACAAAGAGAGGGGGAATAAGTATGTGGAATAGTGGGAGTGCACAACTGATAGACCCCCTAATGATTCACGGTGAAAAGAAGACCAATACCGAGTAAATGGAGACCGATACTGAGTGGTTTTCTGTTTATGGGAAAGTGAGTCACTGGAAACTTGAATAACAGAGCAGGTCATTTTCAAAGGTGTTTTTATGTTATTTCACTTAGTTTTTTGTAAGTTTCATATGCATTTTAGCGCTTTACCTTTCTTTCTGTATTGTGACAATCTAGTCTTTGTATATCCCTTTTAATTTTTATTGTACATTTTAGTATTTTTTACCTGTCTTCTAACTTTTAAGTGACCTTTATTTTATTTTATGTCAAACTTTACAATACATGTTCTTTTTATTTTGGGGGCAGAAATCCCAGAGGATTTAAATATGATTGAGGAAATGTCGGAGTAAACTGTTGAAAATAATCACCTGATCGTATTCCTGGTCTGACCTTCTATGAGATATACCCTGGACTTCTTTGTCTCATCACCCTACCATTCAGTAGTTGACCTGAACCTCGGGATCTGCCGTCGAAGGTCTTCGACTCTCCTCATCTTTACTTCTGTTAACGACCAACAGGGACAATGCCGCTGGTTTTTCATTATTTCTTCCTTTCACGTCTCCGAGCAAAAGGACTGGACCACTTTCATCAGCTTGTTCGTAAACGGTATGGTACCCTGCTTCTAAGTAGTGCCGTAATTTGGAGAAACATTATAAAAAAATGGAAAAAAAGACCGTCTTAACTTGGACTTTCTACAGTATTGTCAAAACTATATTTTACTCTTAATTTTGTTAAATTTTGATTATATAAACCATTTTTGTATAATTCGTAATTTTATTTTGATTCTACCCAGCAATTATTGACTATGGAAATTAATTATAAACAAAGACTTGTTGAAAAACATAACAATGTGATTACTGCCATTAGCAATGAGGTACTTGGAACATTCTCTGCCATAGATCGAATTATTTTTATATGATCATTTAAAAAGTCTATTCAAACTGTTATAAATGAAAGGTAAGACAGACATGAGAAAAAACTGAAAAACACATGTATTATGACTCCAAAATTCTATAGGCAACATACCACATTTTGTAATTTTTCTAATTATGTGCTGTCTAAACTAGTAGAATTTTTGTTATATTTAGGGTTGGATTTCTGTCTTCCCAACCTTAGACCCCATTATTGCCAGTTTTTTTCTGCCAATTGAGAGCATCTTTCATAGAATTAGAAAATTACCGTTGAATGACAATCTTAGTGGGATGCAGGAGAAATTGTCAAGCTTAGTAAAAAAAAAAATATTTTTTCTAGACTACTGACTAACTGGGGTCCCTTTTTTTTAAATGAAATCCGATTTTCATTTGCTAAAGGATCTGCCGAAACAGGAATTGGTCATTAATAGACCTGATAAAGGTAAGGGTACATTTGTTCTTACAAAACTGACTATGTCAACAAAATGGATATGATTTTAGTTGAGTGTACTAAGTTTGAAAAAAATTGACACACAAACTACCAAAACATCTTTAAAACTGAAGATAGGATTAACATATTTCTACGCCAGCTTAAGAATGAAAAGATTAATAAAGACACCTACAATGAACTTTACTACGGGATGGTCCTTTGGTATTCTTTATGGATTGCCCAAATTTCATGTATCAGGAATCCCCCATCGCCCTATCGTGGCCTCGTATAATGCAGCTAACTATAAATTAGCAAAGTTTTTAGTTCCATTGTTAGAGCCACTTACTCGGAACAGGTACTACACTCTTAACAATTCAACACAATTTAAGGACCAAATTCTCATTCAGGACTTTGATCTCTACAGAGCCAGTTTCGATGTTGAATCCTTTTTTTACGAACGTACCTGTGAGGGAAACTATCGGAATTATTTTGGATAAATTATTTTGAGAACCCGATGTTACGTTTTGTGGTTTTAATCGAGCCCTTTTTTAAAATGTTGTTAGAATTGGTAATGCTGGGCACGGCCTTTGTTTGCAATGGAAATCTCTATAGACAGGTAGACGGCATGGTTAAGGGGTCTCCCCTTGGCCCTACCCTCTCGAATATTTTCATGTGCTCCCTGGAGGAGCGCATGCTCTCCCATGTCCGGTCTTTCTCTTTAGACCACTCATTTAAGTGCGTTTTTATGTGGATGACATCTTTGCTCTCTTTAAACACGATTTTCACACAGAGCTATTTTTAGAATTTATTCATTCCTGCCACCATAATATTAAGTTTATTCTAGAAAGCGAGCTGAGTGACCGACTACCTTTTTTAGATGTTTTGGTTAAGATATGCAACGATGTTTTTAGTATTTCTGTTTTCAGAAAAAAAAATGTTTTTCACTGGGCTGGGTTCAAGTTATTTTAGTTTTTGTTTTTACAACTTTAAACTTAACTCCATTTATACATTGGTTCACTGAACGCTTTCTCTCACCTCAAACTGGAATCTGTTTCATGAGGAGATCTTCTTCCTCTTAGATTGCTTTGTTAAAAAATTACTTGCTTTAGGAAAAGGTATTCCATAAATTCCTTAATAAAATATTTTATAAACAGTTTTCAAAGCTCGCTACGGTCCTTACTGTGCCCAAAATGAAATTCTACGCAAGTTTACCCTACATTCAAGACAAACACTTCACCAAGGTCCTGAGCAAACACTTAGGAGCTCTTGATATTTAGCGCGTTCTCAAAAACCCACTAACTATTGGCTCTTTATTCCGGTTTAAAGATTGATTGATTGATTTGTTAGTTCTTACTGGCGTCGCAACGTCGATGTTATTGACGTCGCCCGGTTTAAAGACCGTTTAGGTCTCTATATGAGGTAAAATGTAATCTATAAATGTACGTGTCCGGATGTAATTCGGGTACTCATGTCGGAGCTACAAGATGTCTGCTCAAAGTGTGAATCGACTCCCATAGAGGGGTCAGCGATCGTGTGGGGACTAGGATTTCCAACCCTTTTGTAGGTTTCATATGCATTTTAGTGTTTTACCTTTCTTTATGTATGTGCAATCTAGATACTTATTTTTCTTTGTATATAATACATTTTTGTGTTTTACTTGTCTTCTGACTATTAACTGACTTTTAATTTGTTTCATGTCAAACTTTACCATACATATTTTTTTATATTTTCGGGTAGGAATAAACTGTTGAAAATAATCATCTCATCATCTCATCATATTCCTTGTCTGACGTGTGAAATATACCATGGACTCTTTTTTGTCTCATCATCTACCCACTATATATATATATATATATATATATATATATATATATATATATATATATATATATATATATATATATATATATATACATATATATATATATATATATATATACATATATATATATATATATATATATATATATATATATATATATATATATATATATATATATATATATATATATATATATATATATATATAGATATATATATATATATATATATATATATATATATATATATATATATCTAAAAGTAATACCACGGAGGACATATATAAAAAGAGAACTGCCGAGATCTTTCGTCTTAACGACCCTTTACTAAAGGCAAGACTGATTAGAACAATTAGAAACACAGTACAGGTAAGCATATATAATAAATGAACATTACAGGAGTAACAAATGGTGCAAATCAATAAAAAAATGAAAAACGCCCGTGGGCTAGATTAAAGATTTAAAAACAGCCACCCACACGTCTCACGGGTAAGTAGTCAGAAAACAATACATTTTTTTTTTATTTTGGAGCAGAAAGGCAGACACAAACGGACAGTACAAAATTAGCAAAATTCGAAGGCTAGATTAAGGATTTAAGAGTGGCCAAACACACTGATCTAAGGCAAGTTAATTTGAAAAACAATACATTAGGTATTGGTTATAACATGAATTTACAAATGTGTTCAGCACATGAGTGAGAAACGTACCTAAGATATAAACATAGCAAGTATGAGAAAAAAAAAAAAAAAAACATGTTGGACTAATTAATTAGTAGCAAATTCATTTATTTTAGACTCCTTCTTAAACATTTTACAAAATATGGGTGAAAATGGGACAATCCAGACTAAGATATAGTTTTTTTAATTAATATGAATTGTGTTTTAGCTAAATAATTGCGGGTTTTATAATTAGTGATTTGTAGCTATAATTGCTGATTCCACAGCTATCGCCCCAAATTATACAGTCGGTTTTTTGCTCAGATGGATAAATACTACATTTGAAGTCTTGGCTGTTCTAACTAATGTATATGCGCCATTATCCTACTTTTAAATCTTTGCTTGATTGTCTGTTATAAAAGACCGGAAAATCCTTACAAGGAATTTGTAAATAATGTAGCTATTTGTTACCAGACTATTCTTAATTAGTATGCATTTAATATTATTGGTTATAAAAGAACATAACATTATCATTAAATATTTAAATATTGATACTATGGTTTCAAATCCAGGAAAGTAGGGCAAGGTGAGTACATTTTTAGGGGTTTCTTTTTCATCGTTAACAGCACTATAAAACATTTTGTAAGCTTTTTGATAACATATATTCAATTACATGAGGTGGGCTGCATATATCATTTCACATATTTTTTATGTATTCTATTTCTTGGTCAAGGTATTGTGAACTAGCAATCTACAAAGCACGTAAGAGTATGGAAGAGAAAAATTGAAATTTCAATATTAAGATGGTGGTCAGAATAAAAATGTACATATATTGAATTATTTGAGGGTTTTCTATAAATACTGAATTTATAGGAAAGGCTTTCTATGTATTAATACATCTAGGAAAGGGATGTCATTGTTATTTTCAATTTCAACAGTGAATTTTATGGATGGCACTAAATCATTTAATTCAGACAATAAATCGTTTGCATCGATACCAACAGGTAAGACTAAGATGTCATTTACATATCTGAACCATTTTAAAGGGACAATTGTGATATTGGGAGGTGTTGTTTTCAAAGAATTCCATATATATGTTTGAAAGTAGAGGTGATAAGGGGTTACCTACAGCCCTACCAAATATTTGTTGGTAATATTCTTCATTAAATCTGGCATCACAAATACACAACTTAATCAACGAAATTATTTGACTAACAGGCATAGGTAATTCATGCAATACACGTTCATTACTAATATTCTAGCACTGAGTCAATAGGGACTTTTGTAAACAATGAACATACATCAAAACTGACAAAGACATCACTAGGGTTTATTACATTTAGTACAATGTTATTCAATTTTTCCTTAGGATCAAGAGCATTCCGGATGTGTGAATTAAATAAAGTTCCAAGTAACGAGGATAACAATTTAGTAATATATTTGGATAGTTTATGAGTAATTGATCCTAGAGTACTGATAATTGTCTGCATAGGTTTGTTTTCCTTACGAGTTTTTACTAGGCTATATAAGTAAGGTAATGAGGGACACTTTACAGTTAATTTACACAACAATTCTTTTTTACCTTTAAGAATTTGTTTTCATGTGATACTAAATATTTTATTACGTGGTCCAACACGGATTTTTTTATGAGATTTTTGTAAGTTGTTTCATCTTCCAGTAAAGTATGCATGCGTGCTATACGGTAAATATTGTCCAGAACTACTAAAGTAATGGATTTATCGACCTTAGTAATGTGAAAACTAGTGTTTTTTCTTCAATTATTTTAATTTTTTTTTACTGTAGGGTAGGCAGGGATATTATTTTCATGATAGTCATACGTAGCACTATATGTCATGCCTTTGATAATGTCTAAATGGCTTGTGGTAGGTCACAGTATTTTTTAAACTTATATAAAGATAACACAATTGATAAAGATGAAGGTTTATTGCAAATGAAGAAGTACAAACCAAAGCCTAATGCCCGCACTGCATTTTCACTTATTTGTTTGCTTGATAAATGTACTACACAATCACTCCTACAAAAAAGGTTTAAAAGAATTGAAGAATGACACCAACTTACACATTACTAAGGCCGATATTTCCAATAGTTAAGTAGCTTTGGACAAAATTGACTACATACTAGTATACATGCATAATTTACTAGGAGATAAAACAATATACAAAAACTCATAAAATCCGTTGGACCCAGTAATTAAAAATTTAACATCACTATGAAACAAATTCTTAAAGATGAAAACTGAACACAAGGGAAAATATGCATCCATCGTCTAAACCTTCTCCCTCTCCGTCAATGATATTCAGTAGACTCCAATAGAGAAAAGAAAAGGAATCCTAATGGATCTCCTCCCTTCCATCATAGATACTCCTGTTCATTACATATTGATGAAAGACTCAAACGTATTATCAGAAACCTCACCTCTCCATCAAAATTATTTTTATCATGTTGTCTAATGTATGTAGATTGTGTATGTTATTGTCTTTTCTTTGTATATTCCAAATTTATTATATTATCTCTCTCTCTATCACAGTCCTGTAATTCGACTGGGTGGTATTTATAGTGTGGGGGCCCGGGTTGCATCCTGCCTCCTTAGGAGTCCATCACTTTTCTTACTATGTGCGCCGTTTCTAGGATCACACTCATCTGCATGAGTCCTGGAGCTACTTCAGCCTCTAGTTTTTTCTAGATTCCTTTTCAGGAATCTTGGGATCGTGCCTAGTTGCTCCTATTGAATATGGGTACAATTTCCACTGGCATATCCCATATCCTTCTTATTCTATTTTCAGATCTTGATACTTTATCCATTTTTTCCTCTCTTTCTCTTCACTCTGTGTCCCATGGTATTGCGACATCAATGAGTGATACTTTCTTCTTGACTTTGTCAATCAACGTCACGTCTGGTCTATTTGCACGTATCACCCTATCTGTTCTGATACCATAGTCCCAGAGGATCTTTCTCTGATCATTTTCTATCATTCCCTCAGGTTGGTGCTGTACCACTTATTACTGCAAGGTAGCTGATGTTTCTTGCACAGGCCAGTGGAGGGCTTTTTGCCACTGAATCATGCCTCTTTTTGTACTAGTTCTGTGCAAGTGCCGGACATTCGCTTGCTATGTGGTTTTATGGTTTCATTTTTTGTATTGCACTTCCTACATATGGGAGAGATGTTATTTCCGTCTATCGTTCGTTGAACATATCTGGTTTCTTAGGGCCATGTCTTGTGCTGCTGTTATCATTCCTTCAGTTTCCTTCTTTAGCTCTTCCCTCTGTAGCCATTGTCATGTGTCATCACTGGCTAGTTCTTTAGTCTGTCTCATGTATTGTTGTGCCAGTCCTCTGTCTTGTTTGTCATTGTCCTGTCTCTGTATATTTCTGGGTCTTCGTCTACTTTTATTAGTCCTTCTTCCCATGCAATCTTTAGCCACTCATCTTCACTGGTTTTCAGACGTTGCCACCCCAGTGCTCTGTTCTCGATGTTGGCGCAGTCCTCATTACTTAGTAGTTCCTCAATCCCTCCTTCCTTTTGTGTTATGTATAGTCTGTCTGCATTTGCTCATGGTGTAGTGCTTTGTGTATTGTCATATGTTTCCTGGTTTCTGATCTATGCTGAGGAGTTCTGCCTTCGTCTATTCGTATTCCTGCGCTGTATCTGATAACTGGCACTGCTCATGTGTTTATGGCTTTTAATCATATTTCGGCGTTGAGTTTTGACTTGAGTATCGCCTTGAGTCTCTGCATATATTCTTTCCTGATCGTGTCCTTCATTTCTTTGGTGTTTTATAAAACCCCTCCTTCCATTATTCCCAGGTATTTGTATCCTATCTCATCTATGTTTTTGATATTGCTCCCAATCTGGTAGCTTTAATCCCTTCAGTTCTCGTTACTTTGCCTTTTTGTATGTTGGCTAAGGCGCATTTTTCTATTCCAAACTCCATCCTGATGTCCCCAGTCTGGATTAGGGTATCTATTTCCTTGATGCTCTTCCATATAGCTTGATGTCTTCCATGAACATCAGATGGTTGATTCTGTTGCCTCCTTTCTTCTTGAGTTGGTACCAGCATCCATCTTCTGTAGTACTTTTGTCATGGGAGTCATGGCTACTACGAAGAGTTGTGGGGACAATGAGTCGCCCTGGAAGATCCCTCTCCTGATATTAACCTCTGCTAGTCTTATTCCAGAGCTTGTAAGTATGTATTCCAGTTGCGCATTGTATTTTTGAGGAAGCTGATGGTGTTTTCCTCTGCCCCATATATTTTCAGGCATTCTATTAGCCATGTGTGTGGTATCATGTCGAAGGCTTTCTTATAGTCTATCCATGCCATGCTTAGGTTGGTTTTCCTTCGCCTACTGTTCTTCATTACCATTTTGTCTATCAGGAGCTGGTCTTTTGTGCCCCTACAATTCCTTCTGCAGCCTTTCTGTTGGTGGGGGATGGTGTTTGTCTCCTCTAGGTAGTTGTATAGCCTTTCACTGATGATACCTGTTAGTAACTTCCACATTATTGGTAGGCAGAGGTGATAGGCTTGTAGTTACTGGCTATATTTCCCTTGCCCTTGTCTTTTTGTACTAAGGATGTTCTTCCTGTGGTCATCCATTTGGGTGCATGGTATTTGAGATACAATGCTGGAGTTGTTCTGCTATTCGTGGGTGTAGGGCCCCTTGAAGTTTTTGAGCCAGTATCCATGGACTTCATCGACCTGGGGCTTTCCAGTTTGGCATTTTCTTTAGTTGGTGTCTGACTGTGTCTGTCGTGATCTCTGTGAATCTTTGTTTATTCTCCCTGTTTCTTCTTACTTGACTTCCTGGAGCCATGTTGCATGCTTGTTGTGTGATACTGGATTGCTCCATATGTTTTCCCAGAGTCTCTTACTTGGTTCGGCTTCAGGAATTCCTTGGTTGTTGTCTTCCCCTCTTAGTTGGGTGTATAGTCTTTTCTGGTTGGTTCCGAATAGTTTGTTCGGTTGGTATCCCTTATTCCTGTTCATGTACCGTTGGATCTTATGTGCTTTGGCCTTAAGCCTCTGATTTACATCTTCTTTTGTGTTGTTTAGTCCCCTCTCTTGTACTTATTATTATTATTATTATTATTATTATTATTATTATTATTATTATTATTATTATTATTATTATTATTATTATATTATTATTTACATACCAGCCAAAGAAAAAACACACCTTTGAAAACGCTTTCATCCGCCAGATGAAAAAGAATGGGAACATTATTGAAAATTCCTATTCTTGATTAGTTCTTGTAAAAAGATGGTTGTTATTTTTCTACAACAGATAACTTCATGCAACAGACCCGTTCAGCAAGGATCTGCAATGTAGGGAACAGTGTCGCATACAAGTATGGAGTACGGAAAATCGTTTTATAAAATGAAGATAAATGAAATCACAAATTACTTGAAAATCTTAACACTGATAAATTGAAAAATCACTAAATAACTGTAAGCGCTAAGTTTTAGTAATGCTAGCAATAAATGCAAATATAATCAAATTAATACGTGTACAGTCAATATTCATGAAAATCTCTGAGGGAGATAGGATTGCAAGAAATGAATAAGGGAACAGGAAAACAGGTGGTAAAATTGAGTGCAAAGAAAAAGGTGAGGCCGGACAAACAACTTCCAATCACTTTACCTTGGTCCATGGATGAGACTTGCGTAGATTACACCCAATCTTCTGTATTAGGTCACATCCATGGAATCAGCATCGTGTACAGTTCACTGCCTCAGACGAAAATGGTAAGAGTAGGGGAAGGGCGCCTCTGGTCAAGATGGTATCATTGTTGCGGTGGCAAGGCAGGTTCATGTCAAAATACTGCCTTTCGGGGAGACAGCATCAACAGGTACATCTCAGGGGGACTTGCAGCAGAGTCCCATTCCAGCAGTAAGGCGTTGGACGCCAATATCGAGAAGGAGTAACTAACCAGCAAGAGGTGATATGGCTTCTAGCAATGAGGGTAGAGTCGTAATAGAAAAGCGTTGACTGTGGCCATGTTTTGACAGTTTCCCTTCCTAATGGAGGTAGCCATTGTTGTCCTTTATTGGTTTCCCTGAAACGGTTGTTGAAAGCTGGCCAGTAAGGGTTTGAGACAAAGGTGTGTGTCAGGTAGTGAGTGGGCGGAGATATCTGCAGGTGCAGGTCAAGCCAAGGGGCAACACCTAATGAGGTGTGAGAAATGACTGAATATGCAGGTGTGACCTTTCTTATGGTTCTCATGAAACTGACTGGGGAATTTGAACAAAAGGATCGAGAGGGGTACAGTCCCCAAAGGTCTTCCTACTTCTTGGGAAAGGGGACAGTTACTGGCTTAAGGCCAGGTGTCTTCATTAGATTAGGAGCAGCAATGGTTGAGATTCATATATGTGGTGACAGGGCTATGATGGACAGGATATTAAAATGAAATTTATACTGGTGGCTAATGATATCTGTGTTTTCACACCTAGATGTGGCTAAACTTGTTCATCTCTGTGCTTTACTCTATGTTCTTTTAAACAGTCTGCATGCTTTAAGCAATCTCTGCATGTTTTTAACCCTGGATAGGTTTTGTTATATCTCTACCCCTATTAAATGTTTTGTGCGGGTCACGCTCGACCCGAGCATCTAGAAAAAATTTGCCAAAAATCATTAACTTAGTTTATGCTATACATTTTAGTTTCTAAAATCAATTTTAACATTAATAAAACTACTGAAAAGATAAATAATAACAATACAAATTAAATATTTATTACAAATATTTTGAAAAAAATAAGTATATAAAAAAAAATAATTGACAAAAATATTACGAAAAAATACAAAATAAGCTCTATTCACAATAATTATGGAAATCCTTCCTAAAACAACAATTTATAATATGTGACTTACAGAAAAGGTGTCGGACCCATAGAAGTCAAACTCTGAAAAGA
>NC_061091.1:38257167-38262167 GCF_015104395.2 Macrobrachium nipponense
TCGAGATGGCAATCTGCCACAAGGTCAGCACTATTTTTGGCAATTTGATTGCCGAGGCCGAAGACGACGGAGGAATAGGGACATCGACGCCAACCCCAGACTTCAAGGCTACTCGTGGGTGGTTTTAAAAATTCTGTAAATGGACTGGCATCCATTGGGTGGTGCAGCATGGGGATGCGGCCAGCTCTGACATAAAGCAGCCGATGCCATTATTAAGATGTTTGATGAGATGACGATCAATGAAGGCTACAGTTCACAGCAAGTCTTCAACTATGACGAGACTAGCCTTTTTGGGAAAAGAATGCCTCGTCGGACATACATCACGGAGGAAGAGAAGAAGCTACTCGGGCATAAGCCTATGAAAGATAGGCTCACAATCGCCCTTTGTTCCAACGCCAGTGGGGATTGTAAGGTGAAGCCCCTACTTGTGTATCATTTGGAGGCTCCCCGAGCCTTCAAGGCCCACATAGTGCTAAAGGAAAAGCTTCCAGTGATGTGGAGGGCTAATGCAAAAGCCTGGGTAATGAGACTTTTGTTCACCGAGTGGGCAAATCTGTGATTCGGCCCGACAGTGTAGAGATTCTTGGAAGAGAAGCGCCTCCCTCTGAAATGTTTGATGTTGTTGGACAATGCCCCTGCTCACCCTCCTGGCCTCGAGGAAGATATCCTAGTGGAGTATTCTTTTATCAAGGTTCTTTATCTTCTGCCTAACACCACGCCTCTCCTCCAGCCCATGGACTAGCAAGTGATATCGAAATTCAAGAAGCTGTATACGAAATATCTTTTCAAGAGATGTTTTGACATCACACATACCACAAACCTCACCTCGCGTGAATTTTGGAAGGAGCATTTCGATATCGTGATATGCATCTGACTCATCGATCAAGCTTGGCAGGAGCTTTCAAGGTGTACCGTGAAATTCTTCGTGGAGGAAACTCTGGCCTGATGCCGTATCCGCCCAAGACTTCGAGGGATTCAACGTGGGCGAAGCTGATGCAGATTCAGAAACAGTAGACGATCCTGAAACTGTTTCGCAACCAGATCTTGACAAGATCGTTGCACTCGGCAAGTCCATGGGGCTGGTCGTCGACGAGGACAACATTAATGACCTTCTTAAGGAGCACCAAGAGAAGCTTACAACGGATGACCTGAAGGAGTTGGAGGCCATGCAACATAACATTGTTCAAGAAGAGTTCTCTAGCAGCACCGAGGAGGAGGAGGAGGACCCTATGACAATGGCAGAAATTAAGGATGCTCTAGCTGCTTTTCATAAAGTGCAATCATTTGTAGAAAAGAGTCACCCCGAAAAGGCTTACACAGGTTGTGTGCTTGTACAGTTCGATGACGTTTGCCTGAGTCGTTTCAAGAACATTGTGAAAAAGCAGGCAGAAGCAATCTTCCTTGGATAGTTATTTTTTAAGAGGCCTTCATAGGAGTAAGAAAACAGGAAAGATCAAGTGATACGAAAAAAACAGAAAGTTGAAAATAGTGAAGATATTGAAATTTTGTAAAACATGTAAAGTATAAAATAGTAAAAAAAAATTAAAAATAAAAGACCAAAAAAAATTTAATTTAAATTTTTTGTAAAGTTAAGTGTTAATGTTTTCTGCCATTTGTTAATGTGTTTGGCAAAGTTTAGTGTTAATGTTTTATGCCATTTGTTAATGTGTTTCGTAAAGTCAAGTGTTCATGATTTCTGCCATTTGTCCTCCTCCTCGGTCATCACTTTCGGAGACCGCCTCACTCGAAAGGTAAGGTTCCACATTTTACTACATACATGTATATACAGTATTTCTTGTACCCTGTACACTAACAGGTAATCACAGTTAGGTTAGGTATTGAATGGTCCAAATTGTTGTATTCCATTTTTTATTGGTCATTTAGCTTTTTATAAAATTTACCCAGTTTTTTTGTAGGGCTTGGAACAAATTAGGCAATTTACATGTAAAAATGTGGTTCAAGATACGGAAAAAATCAGGTTATGAAGGCTGTACGAAGCGGATTAATTTCGTATCCTGAGGTACTACTGTATATATACACACACACACACACACACACACACACACACACACACACATATATATATATATATATATTATATATATATATATATATATATATATATATATATATATATATATATAATACAGTAGTACCTCAGTAGTGCACTCGAAGGAAAATGAACCATATTTGGCAGTATATGGCATCCCAGCCACTACCGGAGTCATGCATGTGATACTCACAACATCCTAAAACATTTTCCAATATAAAAAAAGATTATACCAGTTTGCGCACTGTCCTACATAAATTGGGTACATAATAACTTTGCTTTTTGCAAAAGAAACACAGAAATTGGCACTCGAAGGGGACTGGACCATATGGCCATATACTGCATGTCAGCCATAAACAAAAATATTCATATTATATATACATCATCCTCCGACATAATCCAACATTTCAAAACACTATTAGAATGAATACTGCTCAATATGCAAGCGAAGTTTACCTAAAAACCAGAAAGTTGCACTCAAAGTAAAATGGACCATATTGGCGGCATATGGCATCCAGCCACTCCTAGAGTCATTTATGTGATGCTCACAACATCCTAAAACATTTTCCAATACCAAAAAACTATACTAGTTTGCTATTATGCACACTGTCTCCTACATAAATTCGGTACACAATAACTTTGCTTTTTGCAAAAAAACATAGAAATTGGTACTCGAAGGGGACTGGACCATATGGCCATATACTGCATGTCAGCCATAAACAAAGATATTCATATTATAGATACATCATCCTCCGACATATTCCAACATTTGAGAACACTAACACTATTAGAATGAATACTGTTCAATATTCAAGGTTTACCTAAAAAATTTACATTACCCAGAAAAAAAAAAAAAACAAAAAAAAAAAAAAAAAAAAAAAAAAAACAGAATAGCGAAATATGGCATCTCAGCCACTCCGAAGGTCACGCATGGGGTAGCTACGCCATCCAGCTAAACTTTGAGGCAGACGTTGGCAGGTCTGAACACGGTCGGCAGCTTGTAGAAGAGTGAACGTCTGCAGGTTCACTTACACCCAGATTTGACACAGGCGATAATTTATGGGAAAAAACATGTTCTGTCGCACCTATTCAGGGTTAAGAAGGTAAAAGTTAAGAAACCAAGTATCAGAAGGATATTTGTAACACCTCTCCACAAACGTAAGATATTTAACCCCCTATTTAAGACATGAATGTTTATAAACTTTTCCCGGATTACAAACATGACGATCTCTCTCTCTCTCTCTCTCTCTCTTTTAAAATAACACCTAATAAATTCTTAAAATAAGATAATGTCTGCAACAAGCTCTAGCACGAGATAATTCAGATAGTGTACAGCAAAAGTCAAAATCATAAAATAATCAAAGTTCAACCATGATTAGCTATTGTTACATATTAACTTGTCTGTAACTTATGGACATCTTAGCTAAACAACTGATAATATACAATCCACTTCATGTCGTATCAACTGTGGTTGATTTATCACACTTCCATGTCTGAAGTACATGTAATACATGTGTTAGCCCATACACCAGGTACTGCAACTGGTAACAGTGCAAAAGTATATTAAGTAAAGTAAGCAGGGGTACAAAGACAATTTATCTATGGTGCCCTTTAAATTACTTAAGCTACAAAATATTACTGGAAGAGAGTGATTTAGTTTTTACTTCTGAAAGAAAATCCTAAGTACTCATGGGAAAGAAAAGTTAAAACTTCTGAAACCGCGTCTCCCTTCTTACATGGCGATTTTTAGTCACCGGAACTTCCATAGCCTTCCATTACATTTTACATCTGGCTCTTCTTTTCTCAGAATTAGGTGGGTGGAATGAGGCCATGGCACATGGTAGGAATTCTGGTGTGGTGAGTGCTTTCCAGATGAGTAGTTTCCACTCACTAGATACGTATTCTGTTATGCAGTTCGCTGCTGCCAGTGAAAAAGAATTTGTACACAGGAATGGGCAGTTTTGGTCTTACTTTTAGATTGTACTATGTAGTTTCCAGCCAGCCTTGGCAGTAGGCACTACCGGCTACTACTTGGGATAAGGGGTGGAGTTGTATTGGCCCTTGTTTAGGAGCAGAACAATCCAGTCTGTTTCGGGTGGCATGGAGGAAGTAGAGCTGAGGATGGAGTCTTCCATGTATACATAATTAGGGACTGGTCAGGGAGTGTTACAACAAACCTCAACATTAAGATTTACAATTACAAAGTAAAGGTGCCAAAAAATTGCAAACCAAAATCAATATAATGAAATAGAGAAATCATAATGTATAAAATGCTAATTAGGATCTTTAGTTCATGTAAGGTGGAGCACTGTAAGCAAGAATGGCTCACACTGGAAAAGGGGCAGTTATCAGCTTAAGGCCATGTGTCTTAATTAGATTGAGAGCAGCGACGGTTAAGATTCGGGGATACAACAGTGACTGGGATATGACAGACAATAGGGCCTAATGACAGGCCAATAAAATGACATTCATTATATCTAGGTACTACTGTGATGATAGCTCATTTTACCTAGAAATTACTATGACGACTCTCACTGTTATCCAGGTATTAATGAGCTGTCTGATACCTTTAACCCTTTTATCTAGGTATTACTATGCTGTCTGCCCCTTAAACCAGATATTATTGTGCTGTCTGTCTCCTTTTATCCAGGTATTGCTGTGGTGGCTCTCTTTAACCAAGAATTACTGTACTAATTGTCCCCTTTAATAAGATATTACTGTACTGTGTGTCCCTTTTATCCATGCATTAAAATGGTGACTGTCGCTTTTATCCAGATATTGTTGTGGGGACTGCCTTTTTTTACCTAGAACTTACTGTGGTAACTGTCCCTTTTCCCCAGGTATTACTGTGGTGACTGTCCTTTTTATCTGGGAATTACTGTAGTGTCTGTCTATTTTACTTAGGAATTAATGCAGTGAATATCCCTTTCATCCAGAGATTACTATATTG
>NC_061091.1:38272167-38292167 GCF_015104395.2 Macrobrachium nipponense
ATATGAATGTAACTTAGACGTACCTGATGCCTTTAAGTAGTAGCTTGGGCATTGAAGATGGCTTCTGTTTTTGTTCTTGAGCTAGGGCACCCACGAGTGGAGCACTTTTGTGTAGACCTACGGGAAGGCAAGGACACATCTCTGTGTGTGGAGAGAGACACTGGAAGAGCAGTGAAATAGGTTGCTGGGCAGTTGCTTGTGGTCAAGTTTCCTCCCCCCCCCTGTTTTGCATGTTATTCTAGAATTGGAAATACGGCCAGTAACAATATCAAGGTATAATAGGTCTTAAGACTAGGCCTAGGAAGGGTCTATCTAGCTGCCCAATTTCCCTTGTTATGTCCCTAGGGCTTAAAGGGTTTATACCCTCCTGCAAGAACTACGAAGAGGACTGGAAATTCCTATCCCCCTTGACTGGCCTTCTCTATACTGATTTCCATGTACGATGCGTGAGTGAAAATGGCTGCTGTTTCTATCTAAATTTTAATTTCAATTACTGGCGAGGCGGGGCAGGATTTAAAAAAAAATGTAAAAACTCCACCTTTTAAGAAGGCATTCACTCCCTTTCGGGCAACTAAACACTACTCTTCTCTAACTGAGGTCTTGTGGGAGCTATACAGCTAACTACAATGGCCTACCTAACCTATAGGTGGAGATACTAAGTGCACTAACTTAATTAATAATGTAGTGTAGCCTAAATGAGATAACTAATGGTAGTTTGTGACAACAGGCTACTCTATCCCTAGGTAAGGTTACTTTAAAAATTCTACTTGCTACTACCCTAATGCCTTGGTACTAAATTAAATAGCCTAACCTACTTTATGTAATTAATAAAAGAGGACGCAATCATTCCAGAATGTGGTACTCAATAATTGAGGTTTAGTAACCTGAAGGGTTAAAATACATAATGTGAGGTAATGATGTGTGAGGGTGATGAGTGATTAGGAGAGTACCAGGATGAGGGGTGGATGAGGTGATAATGACCATTAAGTGAGGGTTAGTAGTACAAGTTTACTAGGGGTTAAAATGTTAGTCTACTAGGGTAGGTGCCTGAATCACTCTGCAATTAAATGGGATACTGTACCTAGGACACAGGTGTCAAGGAGAGCATGTGGCTCTTTGGTTAATTGGTGAATTTGGTGTTTACCTTCTTCTTTTTGTTCCTCCAGGGCCTGGCTACACCAGCCCTAAGAGGTGACGGAGGCACCGACTCTGGGGAAAGGCCCGAAATGCCTTTAGGAGCAGAGGCCGTGGTAACCCTAGGGACTACAGTCGAGCACACTACTTAGGCTGCTGCAGCAATCGTCGCAAACGTAGAGCCTACCGCAGGGGAAGACTTACTACAGCTGTTGCGATAGCCATTATAAGGGTAGAACTCGAGTCTGATTCCTGGTCGACCAGTGAAGGTGTGACGAAGCGGTCTGCCGAAGGTACATCCCCTGCCGACAGAGGTGATGAGGATGAAGAAGAGTCTGGGGTTGGAGAGTGGCAATGGGCTGTGTTAAGCTCCATGCAGTTTGGAGGATCTCCTGTATGAGGACCCTTGAGGCCGAAGTCCTGGGCCCTGGAGTGCATGACGAGTGCCCCTTCCGTCGACCATTGGGGTAAGCAGAAGGTAGTGCAGACAGGGGCATGCCTGCCACAGTGGCAGTGTCCCGGTCTGGTGGTGTTGAGGTACTGGAGGCCTCCATGGCGGAGGTAGCTTGGAACTGGAGAGGTGTGGGTGAGGGACATTACCAGAGGAGGTCCCATCGCAACCCAGGCAGTGAGTTTGCAAACACCAAGGTGTGGTGACCTGCAGGACGACTGTGTAAACTGTCTTGGACTGTCTTTCAATCCAAGTTATCGACCACCTGGTTAGCTCATCGACAATGGCATTGGCTGGCACTCGGTCCCAGTTTATGAGACACAGATCGGAGCTAGTGTCTACCGTAACTGGCAGGGTCACTGGTAGGCTAGAGCCATCCAGGGGTGCCACTGTGATGGAAGTGATCCACACCCACTCAAGGGGAGACCTAGATTTCAGTAACATGGCTGAGGGGCTTTGGGCAGCCATAATATCCAGCAGAGTAGTGCCCGGTAGCTCCACAGTCTCTGCAGGAGCCCCTTGGCTGGGCTGATCTCCTGATGGTGTTGGTTGGTGAAGGCTGGTCTGGAGAGGTAAAGGAGGCACCATTCAGTGGTGTAGGAGGCTTTTGAGAAGGCTGGTGGTTGGTGACTCACCTTCTTGCAGTTGCAAGTTGGGGGGCTTCTATGGTAGCCATTCTTTGGGTGTGTGGTTCCGAAGAGATGGCCGAGTGGAACTATGCGCCAGTGGGAGGTGCCATGAGACAGGTTGAACATCTCCCACTCGTCAGCCATGCAACAAGCTTCCACAAGTGTCTTGGGTTGCTTGTCATTAAGGTGCACAGTGAGCAGTCCAGGTACACACTGGTTGAATTCCTCCAGCCAGATCCTGTTAAACAGGTCCTGGAACTCGGTGCATGGTATGGCGTCAGTCTACGCCCAACCAATTTCCTAGGCCTGACCTCAGAAACGCTGTTTCCATCTCTCCGGGGTGATTTCATATGCCTTAGTGATCACCCACCAAACTTCCACCTTGATCCCTCGCTGACCCAGATCCAGCAAGCTGAGAACAGTTTTAGCTTTGCCTGCCAGGTGCTTGGCAAGCAGGGTGGCCCTCTCAGTCTCGTTGGTATTATAATTTTCAAAGAGTGCTTCGACTTCTTCCAGCCACGCCTAGGCCTCATCCTCCATCTATTTAAGTATCAGAGCATAGATGCATGCAATCGGGTTGTGTTTCACTGTAGGTGTGGGGCTGGAAGCTGGTTGAGTGGCCAGAGCTTCGGTATTCTCTTTTCGAGCCTTCTCCAGCTCGAGCTATTTCTCCTTGAGGGTTAGCTCATGCTTCCTCTCTTCTTCTTTTGCCTTCCTCTCTTCTACTCTTTTTTCTCTTTCTTGCTGGAGTATGTCATCCAGATACTATTCCACCCACTAGGCGAGTTCTGTTCCAGTATAACCGGCATCCCTGCCCTCAAACGTCATGGTTCCGGTTTGTTGGGATAGCTTGTGGTGGACGGTCTAGAACTGTGGTGATGGCACCTTCTTAATAAGGTGGTACGGTAGTAGAGTGTGCTGTGTAGAGGTCAAATTGATGGACAATCCTGAATGGCAGATATGCAGGTAACTGAGCAGCCTGTATGTCCTATACAGGTTGCTCCTTGCTGGCATTAGTAAAGTGTTGGTGTCCCATGGGACGACACAGAGGGAGTATACTAAAGGATACTGAAAGGAAAAATGGCACTCTGCTCGATGCAGAGTGTAACAGTGTGGGAGAGAAAATAAAAGGGGGAGTACTTTAGCTGCTTAGTCGAGGACAGTGCCGCAGATTAGTGGCACCGTAAAATGGGAAGGCCCGACGTGCTCTGGTGGTGGCCAGTTCTAGACTGGTAGCGGCTTCCTCTTATGGAAGTAATGGGGTTTCGGTGGCACTCTATGTGCAGCTTGGTGCTTGCAGTTTGTGCAAGTTTTGTGGTACTAAAAAAAGTGGAAAGAGACCACTCGTGAACGACAGATAGCGGTTAATTAAGGACCACTCCCTGGCTGAAGTACTTGGCAAAAGGTAAAGAAAAGTTGGAGAACAAAATGCAATGGACACTGGCGCATATATAAGACGCTCTGCGTAAATGAAAGTCACAAGAGAAGAAAAAACAATCAAAGTTAATAAAGGTAGATCTATTGGCTTTTGGAATAATAGGTTCTCTCTCTCTCTCTCTCTCTCTCTCTCTCTCTCTCTCTTGGAGAGCGTAAATAATTGTATATGTAAATAATTGTTTATGTAAATTATTTAAATTTAAGATGATGCAATTTGTGTTGAATACCTTCTCTACGTAAGTTTCGTGAAAGAATTGCTTTTGAACCAGTTTTTTTATTTAATATAATGCACTAGCGATGAACAATTATTTACGTTACTTGTAAAAGGCTTGTGCTAGAATATTAGTGATTTACAATGACGCATTTACACTAAATTCTTTTAAGGCAAGTTATCAAGTTTTACCATTACTTTACGTAAAGTTACCTAGCTCCCTAAGTGACAAGTGAAATATGGTGGTAAGGACTTAAATTAATAACCAAGCATTTCATAGTAAGAGATACACTGAAGGTGAAGCGAAGGGAACTGAAAATTTCGCTCAGCAAGCTGGTGAACGAGTGCTAAGTGGAACGTGAGGTGGCGGGGAGGAGGGGGCGGGAGGGGGAGGGGGGGGGGGGGGTGTGCGCCAGCCTTGCTCAGACGAATAGCTGATGTTTGTTTAAAGAAAAGAGCGTGCGGTTTACAACTCGACACATTTTCTAATTTTTATCAAAAGCAAAACAACAATAAAATTCTGGCAAAATGATGGATGCTACTATGACAATTGAAAATAATTACGTTAAAACATCACCAATGACTTTAATTCGCTTAAATCTTTACACTGAAATTTGAAGTGGGAAACAGTGGTGCTGGATGGCTGACAGGGTAGATTCGCATCTGTGCAGAGAGGCTAAGGGAGCTAGCTACGACCTACGAGTTGCCAACACGTGGGAAGAGTTCGAAAAAGACTTTGAATACGACTTCCTTGGCCGTGACTATTAGTTGAAAACACTCTTAGCTAACTATCTATTACTAAACACATGCAATGAACCCCTGGCAAAGGTCTTCCTAATACTAACTAGCACTTTCTGGCATCTAGCCCTGGTGGAATCTCCTACACTGAATTTTGTGGGCTTTAATTTGTGCACCGCTAAACTAAAATCTTTTGGTGATGTTGCCATTACAAAACTGTTATCTTAGCTAAAGCACTTCTTAACACTTCTTAAATTAACACTTTTTAAATTGCTTTAGGTACCTTAATGCTAACATGATATAGTAGTGATATAATAATAATAATGATAATACCCTTACCTCGCTGAGTTTATTGAGTGTCCTTCCTTGCTAAGAATTTACGCCATGTAAAAAAAAAATTATGATAGACAATTTATGCTTTTTAATGGATAATGCAATTTACAAATTTTAAAGGCTCCTGGTGCAAATCCTGGCTAGGTCGGCCACTTTTACGTTCAGGAGTCATTTTGACTGATATGAATATTAATAATTTCATATGGCGTGCCTAACATTCAGTTATGCCTGCACAGTTATAAATGCGCAGGTGGACTGTGCAGGCAAGTCTTCGCCATGGCATCAATACACGATGTTCTGGCGGTAATTGGCTTGTTGACAGCATAAAAAAATAATAACAGTCAAGTAAGACGTCCAGTGAAAGAGTGGTTGATAAAAAAATGAATTGAATATTCCCATGTGAATTTGTGAAGACTACAAAGTTGGCCCAAGGACTTTCATAAAGTTTATGGAATATTTTATGAGAGAAAGAAGAGTTCCATGGAAAGATAGTTAAGACGTTTCCAAGAAGACGTATATATTAGGCCTAATATTTTTTTCTATTTCATTAAAAGGGTTAATACTGATTTGTTTTTGTTTAAAGATTGACTTTCTTATGACGTGTTACAATGAATGAAAATTCTTAGTCTACAACTATCTTCCTTTTTCATCAGTGTGTTGATTAGTCTAATTTCATTTAAGAGTGAACTTCCGTGAGATGTAAGCAATGAAAAAACACACACAGTCCAAATTTGTTTCGTCAGACAGTAGAATATTATTTTCTTCTCATTTTAAAAATGAATTACATACATGGTGCATAATCATGAATGGACACATATAGCCCTATTCTGGTTTTATATTATTTTGCCATAATAAATATTTATTGTCATACATGGTTTATAACTACGAATAAACACATAGCTTGGATTTTCTTGTACGAATAGCTTTGCTTGATGTACTTGCCAATTGCCAAAGCCAAGCCAAATCTTATTCATATAGAAGGTTTCAATGAAATCTACAAGACATTGAGGAAGGATGCTGCCATTTACAGCCTTCATTATAGACTATTATTTTTCCCGTGAAAAAACGGCCAAATTATAAATATATATTGTTCTGACTTCCGTATCAGTTATTAAAAACAAATAAATCCTTTATATAAACAATTTAGGTTATAACACTTCAATTTAATAAAACCCATCTCAATGTTCTTAATTAGTGCGTTACCTGTCCGCGGACGGACAGCGAACTGAGTAAAAAAAGTTGCCTCCGCCACATTAAAGTTGCAATGCGCATTTGGACTGAGGTTCATCAATTGAAATGAGCAATTTAATCAGGCCGCCTGCGCAGTCCAGAAAAACTGCACAGTCCAATTGTGAAGTTAAAACTATGCAGGCATAACTGAATGTTAGTGGCTGGTTTTAAGGGCCTCACACGACTCAAAAACGAAATATTAAATGGACATCCACTGAACATCTGATACAAATCCCGAGAAAGGTGCACAAATGTTGTGATATGTTACTTTACTATTTACAGTGGCAATTCAATAACGGTCTGCCGCATAACATGTTAGATGGTCACGACTGGTTGTCAAAAAATGGTGAATGCAATTGGGGCCCTCTGGGCCTGGTAACTCCTATGGTAAGTATACACTTGCAAAGAACGGAGCACTGGAATCACTCCAGATTGATAAAGCACTATGGAAGGAATGTATCTTTAAATCAAACACAATGCTGATAATGATGAGGGAAGTTAATGCTTATTTGAGTAGTTTCATGAAAATCTTGTCCCAAGTGTGAAGTCCGTATCTGTACCTAACAGGTCGTCAGTTATAAGGACGGATGCAAAATTATGTGGTATGAATGATCATATATTAAGGAATCACTATGTAATCTGCAAAAGGCAGATTGATGTGAAAAACTCAAATAATAGCCTCATCCAAACACGAGGACAGCTAACGACTTTAGAGTCATTTTCATAATTCACTCGTTCCCTCATAAAATACCCAGTGTTCTTCCACAACTTTGTTTATTTAATTTTTTTTTCTGTTTACGTCCTCATCAGTTTTACCTGTTTACATTTAGGTTATTTTAAACATGCACTGGCTAGGTTTGCTTGAAAGTATTTTATGAAATGTGTTTTTATGTTTATTATTTTTTATAGTGGCATTTTTTTTATTACACAAAATTATGTGCCATTGCATCTTTGAAAATGTAGTGGATTATTGCGAACGTCGGCCACAATAATTACTGTTGATTGTTCGTGTGCCTCCCCATTTTTGGCCATTTGCCCTTGGTCTCTCCTTCTCTCTCTCTCTCTCTCTCTCTCTCATCTCTCTCTCTCTCTCTCTCTCTATATATATATATATATATATATATATATATATATATATATATATATATATATATATATATATATGTATATATATATATATATATATATATATATATATATATATATATATATATATATATATATATATATATATAGATTTTGCTTAGTGATCAAGTCCACAGGAGGATGGACGAAAGCTTTAAGCTTTGTATAAACATATTTATATCTAGATAAACAAGGATATTACTGTGGATCCCTCTATTGATTTCTTAGAAGCACGATACAGTGTTTTTATATTGCATATGTATATATATATATATATATATATATATATATATATATATTATATATATATATATATATATATATATATATAGATATATATATATATATCGTGTGTGTGTGTGTGTGTGTGTGTGTGTGAGTTTATGCGTTCAACAACAAGAATTTTTCCTTATTAACGAATGACTTATCAGAAAACACATACTAAATTCGTTGCCATGTACATTCTTATCCAATAAAACGAAGATGATAACCTCCGCATTAAATTTTCACAGCGCTGCCTTCCCTGTTTACTTGCACAAGAGGGACCCATAAGCACCATCTTGCCGGTAATTGCTTTCGTTCCACCTCTTTTCTTTTCTTTTTTCTTTGTTCTTCACGTCTTTATTAACTGCTGAAAAGAAACCAGACAAAACTCATTGGTTCACCTTTCACATTCAGCAATTTTTATTTTACCACAGCGCCCTTTCTTACTCCAAATTATCACAAATTATTCATCTCGACAATCTCCGCGCTCAACCTTTCATCTTCAGTCATAATTCACTGTACCATTTCTAAAGAGAGATGGACCGGCAGACCATTCATACTTCCCACCTTTGACTTCAATAGGCGCTCCTCATCCCTTCCAATTCGTTGGTATTACTTCTTTTCTTCTCTGACGTATTATTCACCAACCCCCCTTAGATAATCCATTTCATTAACTCTTAATTACCAGTGCGATCCAACCGTGTCCCTTGTTCCGACATCCATGCTAAACATTATTTGCGAAAAACCACAAAGGTAAAAGCCTCGGGAAACAACCACACCCAAAACATTTCATATTTTCCAAAGCGTCTCAACCCTGCCTTTTATAAAATGGAGGGCGTTACCTCTCTTCATAACCTGTGCCACAGTATCTAAATATTCCCAATAAAGTATAAATATTAAGTAGAATGCATAGCGACAGTGTAATTTCAGCTTTGAGAAAAGGAAACTGAAAATGAACGGAATAAATTAATAAAAGATAACAAGCGAAGTCATAAACAAATATCAAACGACGAATGAGAATCATAAGGGAAGATAGAGCGAAAGGAAGTAGTCCAGGTGGGGAAGAAGGCTGGAGAGAAAAATGGAGGAAAGGGCTGGTGGTGGTGGAGGTGCGGCTGGGCTTGTGCTGTGATATAATGTTGTTGATGATTGCAGGTACGAATGATTAATTATGAATGTCAATATAAGTGATGTAAGTTCTGGAGCTCTAGTTGCATGGTGGTTAGGGGATCAAAATTGAAATGTTTGGGGTGTGATCCTGTGTGGTGGGGTAGGGTTGGTGTCAGGGAGGTCTATAGGGGGCAAGGGGGGCGGTCCCTTGGATGAAGAAGCTTCATAATGCAAAGAAACAGGAAAGTTTCTGTAAGAGCACCTGTGAAATTTAACGATCACGTTGATGGTCTTGTCAAATAGATCATAGAAATTGCATGGCTTGGTATTCCGGGCGTTAAAGAGTAGAATAGCATCTGAACTTGTGTGAGTGGTATTTCTGACTAAACCCTATCGGCTCCTTCTTGGCGATTTGGGAGCGGCCCCTACGTTGCCAAATGTACTTCTCTCGATTTTTTAAAGGCCTACCCTTCCCATTTACCCTTTTAATCCGTGCGGCTGTCAAGGAGGTTACCCTTGGCGGTTGTTAATGTCTCATGGGATCAATATACTTCTGGTGGGGGTTCCTGTTGCCTCAACACTCCGAAAAATATTTCCATTCTTCCAGTCTCTGTTTTTCATATACGCTTAATTAAATCTCTTTTAGGACCTTTCTTGTGATTATCACAAGCCACTGTGATAATCACAAGATAATCACTGTGATAATCACATTTAAAGATGATAAATTGAATAGCTGCCGATAATTTCACTTGTACATTTATGCATCTCTCTCTCTCTCTCTCTCTCTATATATATATATATATATATATATATATATATATATATATATATATATATATATATATATATATATATATATATATATACTTTTAGGGCATAGTTTTTTCTCTAATACAATTTTCGTTAAAAGCAATTGCTTTAGTGCATCAATAAGTTTCTTGCAGGTATCTTCATACCGACGAAGTTTTTTTCCGATTCTCGTTCGTCAATTTCTGGTGAAATATACGCAGACTTCCTTCTTCCATTTATTGAATTTTGTCACGACAGCTGTTTCGCCTTATGGCATTATCAAGCGACTACTGACTTACAATCTGACCTTTCGGCCTATTTATCTCATCGTGTGGGAGGTATGACCTCGAGGTATGGGTACTGGTTAGTCTAGGGATTAACAGCTTAAGGGCGTTGTTTTAGTTACAAAGAATATAAGGACATATGTACTGCGACAATAAGAGTGAAAGTTTAAACAGTGGTTAAATAAATATTCAAAATACAATGCCATGTGCTAGAGTTTCCTTAATGTATGTTTACAATTTGAATATGTTACATGTTGGTTTTAGATAAAAATTACAAAATTACATACAGGAATGAAATGAATATAGAAATCTAAATACGGGAGTACAAATATATGTATATATTTTATAGCATGCATAAAGGTACAAGAGATAATTTCTGTTTATACATAAATGTGTATGATTTAAATTTGAGTGTGTGTGTGTGTGTGTGTGTGTGTATGTCCAAAATGGTCTACGTTGGTTAACGGTTGCTGATTCGTGTTGGGCGGGGTCTCAGCGACCTGAGTAAGGATGTTACTTGACTTTCGCTGACGCTGGGTCTTCTCATGCCTTCCAAGGGGCGCGATGTTCTCGGTGGATTGGGGCGCGCTGTCTGGTCCCTGTTGGCTTGGGTATTCCTTCTCCTGCTGGAGGGAGTATATGGTCCGAGTCTTGTGGACGTTCAAGGTCGGCTTCTGAATAGCGATGCTCACTGCTTCCGTTATTAAGAGGCACCGTAGTTGTCCTTCTCTGTGTACGACTGGGGGCTTCTATGAGCTCTTGTAGAGATGGCTTCCTGTCGTGAACATCTATGTAATGTTGATGGATGGCCCCTGATTTCTATGAGCCAGCAGACGTCTCCGAAGGGTCGTTGTAGTGTGCCCGATGTAGTTTTGGCTGTGAGGTTTACACACCTCCTCTGGACAAGTAAATTTGTAAACTACATTCGTGCACATCTCCTTCGGTCCCCCCGGAGCGGTGCTGTTCTTCATTATTAAGGCTGCTACAAGGTTGGGCTTACTATATATCCTGAGGCTTATTTTATGGTAAGGGGCTTTTGGGGCTACGCCTCTGTTTATTACCGCGTAGTGTGCAGCAATCCTCCTTGTATGCAGACCCATAATGTACACGATGGTAAATAATCAAGTTTTCCTCGTTTTTTTCGCCATGGTGTTGGGTTGGTAAATTCGTCCATTTTCTTTTTTATTGCTGCTTCGATAATTTGATCTGCATACTGTTGTTTTTGTCAGCAGTTGGCGAATTCGGTCGAGTTTCGTTATGTATATCTTTCCATGATGACTGTGTTTGAAGGTTCTGTTGACATACGCACTCACGACAGACTTTTTATATGCGTCCGGGCACTCCCCGCGTGCTTTCAAGCAACGCCCAGCGTTCGTTGCTTTCGTATAAACGGTCGTCTTAACTGTCCTTCTTATTGTTTTACCAGGACATCAAGAAATGGCAAAGTCTTCTGCTGGCTGTGCTCTGTGGTGAAGTTGAGCACTGAGTTTCTTTTCAGAGCATCTGCTAGTTTTTTGGTATCTTCAGGCTCTTTTATTGTGACGAATATATCGTCGATGTACCGCCCATAAATCCTATTGTTTTAGATGTTCTCTAAAAGGTCCTTTCTTCGACGGTGGCCATGTACATATTTGCAAAGAGGACCCCTAGTGGGGATCCCATGGCGACTCCGTCTACTTGTCGAAATAATTCCCCCTTCCCCCCTGATGAGAGAGGAAAAGGGGCTTCTGTAGTGCTAGCTTTCAGCATCTCTCGGAGGACATCTTCGGAAATGGGCAGCGGGGTTCTTCTCGGACCTGTATACACGATCAAGAATGATGTCGATCGTTTTCTTCGACGAGAACGTTCGTAAACAAACTCTCCACGTCGAGTGAGGCATGCTCTTGTCTTCTGGTCCTTTTTTCCGTAGGAGATCAAATAAACTCCACCGCTGATTTCAGTGAATACGACCGGTATGTAAGGTACCAGCAAAATACCTTCAGGACTTTCGCTATCCTATAGGTTGGGGATGACATCCCCAACCTATAGGATAGCAGAAGACTTTGCCATTTCTTGATGTCCTGGTAAACAACAAGAAGACAGTTTAAGACGACCGTTTATACGAAAAGAAGCACGAACGCTGGGCGTTGCTTGAACGCACGCGGGGAGTGCCCGGACGCATATAAAAAGTCTGTCGTGAGTGCGTATGTCAACAGAACCTTCACACACAGCTCATCATGGAAAGATATACATAACGAACTCGACCGAATTCGCCAACTGCTGACAAACAACGGGTATGCAGATCAAATTATCGAAGCAGCAATAAAAAAGAAAATGGACGAATTTTACCAACCCAACACCATGGCGAAAAACGAGGAAAACTTGATTATTTACCATCGTGTACATTATGGGTCTGCATACAAGGAGGATTGCTGCACACTACGCGGGATAATAACAGAGGCGTAACCCCAAAAGCCCCTTACCATAAAAATAAGCCTCAGGATATATAGTAAGCCCAACCTTGTAGCAGCCTTAATAATGAAGAACAGCACCGCTCCGGGGGGACCGAAGGAGATGTGCACGAATGTAGTTTACAAATTTTACTTGTCCAGAGGAGGTGTGTAAACCTCACAGCCAAAACTACATCGGGCACACTACAACGACCCTTCGGAGACGTCTGCTGGCTCATAGAAATCAAGGGGCCATCCATCACATTACATAGATGTTCACGACAGGAAGCCATCTCTACAAGAGCTCATAGAAGGCGGGGACCCCAGGTCGTACACAGAGAAGACAACTACGGTCGCCTCTTAATAACGGAAGCAGTGAGCATCGCTATTCAGAAGCCGACCTTGAACGTCCAACAAGAATCGGACCATATACTCCCCTCCAGCAGGAGAAGGAATACCCAAGCCAACAGGACCAGACAGCGCGCCCCAATCCACCGAGAACATCGCGCGCTTGGAAGGCATGAGAAACCCAGCGTCAGCGAAAGTCAAGTAACATCCTTACTCAGGTCGCTGAGACCCGCCCAACACGAATCAGCAACCGTTAACCAACGTAGACCATTTTGGACATACACACACACACACACACACACACTCAAATTTAAATCATACACATATGTATAAACAGAAATTATCTCTTGTACCTTTAGCATGCTATAAAATATATACATATATTTGTACTCCCGTATTTAGATTTCTATATTCATTTTCATTCCTGTATGTAATTTTGTAATTTTTATCTAAAACCAACATGTAACATATTAAATTTTAAACATACATTTAAGGAAACTCTAGCATATGGCATTGTATTTTGAATATTTATTTAACCACTGTTTAAACTTTCACTCTTATTGTCGCAGTACATATGTCCATTATATTCTTTGTAACTAAAACAACGCCCTTAAGCTGTTAATCCCTAGACTAACCAGTACCCATACCTCGAGGTCATACCTCCCACACGATTGAGATAAATAGGCCGAAAGGTCAGATTGTAAGTCAGTAGTCGCTTGATAATGCGCCATAAGGCGAAACAGCTGTCGTGACAAATTCAATAAAGCGGAAGAAGGAAGTCTGCGTATTTTTCACCAGAAATTGACGAACGAGAATCGGAAAAAACTTCGTCGGTATGAAGATACCTGCAAGAAACTTATTGATGCCACTAAAGCAATTGCTTTTAACGAAAAGATATATATATATATATATATATATATATATATATATATAATATATATATATATATATATATATATATATATATATATATATATATATATATAGAGAGAGAGAGAGAGAGACGAGAGAGAGAGAGAGGAGAGAGAGAGAGAGAGAGAGAGAGGAGAGAGAGAGAGAGGCATAAATGTACAAGTGAAATTATCGGCAGCTATTCAATTTATCATCTTTAAATAATATACTCCCTCTTTTCTTTCCATTAAGAGTATTCATAACATTTTTCTATTCTTATATCTTCATAAGAGTTTGTCAAAACAAATAAATTATTATTTGGGTCATGAATGTCATATAGTGATAATAATAAACAAGAATGACAAGACTATATTATAAAGATAATATTACGGCACGTTATAAATACAAAACTTTTAAGAAACAATTCGTTATATATATAAGTAAATTGATTTTGGGAACTGAAAAGAATATTTGCATTCAGAATGGTACCAGCCCAGCATGAAAGACAATTAAGCGACGACTACCTTTCCAGTAGGGGGTTTAGTCCCGGCTGTTTGACCTCTTTATGCCCTAAGGTCAGCTTAACACCTGAGAGAAGAACTGGCAACGCTGGAAAATATTTTTGCCAAGTTTAAGAAAAAAACGTGTTGTTTTTCTGTTGTTAAAAGCCAGAAAATCACGAGGGCTTTCAATAATCGGCAGAAATTAATTAGAAATCAAGTACATTTGTGTTGTATAACTTATGCTGCATTCAAATCCCTTACAACATGAGTAGGAATATATGATTTGGCATCGCCGGTGACCGCCGATGCCCTGCCCTTTTCGCCATCAAGGAACCGATAGGGTATAATAATATAATAATAATAATAATAATAATAATAATAATAATAATAATAATAATAATAATAATAATAAAATCCAAGTGAATCTAATCTTGTTTGTTCTCCCCAGGTGACAGTAGGGGAGACATTACTCAATCTGTCAGCCACCCCATAAAAACCGTTTGTCCAACCGGGGTGGGTGGGGAGAGAGTAAGTAGGTGAACGGAGGGTAGTGGAAAAATCCCTCTTCCTCTTGCAAACCAGTTTGTCCACCCCAGTTGGGGCAAGGTACTACGTAGGGGATAGGGAAGGTAGGGGAGACCTAGATCTTGGGGGAGACAGCATCGCACGCCAACAAGTTCTCAATAATAATAATGATGCATGATGTAAGAACGAAAGACATTTCCACCAAAAGCATTTGTGGATGATGCTTAGAAGTAAGACGGTAGAAATTAAAACTTACACTTAACCATTTTTATGGGTGACATTCGTACATTACGTAACGGTGTGTTGTCGGTGCACGTTTCACCTACAGGGGATACTGTCGCGGACAAAATTCCCGAGATGTATACTAGTATTGCACCAGCCCCAGTATTTTTGCAATGCCCCTAGGTTAAGTTAGTTCGATGAAAGTCCTGGTGGGATTTGGGTATGGGAAACATAATCAGATTTCAAGAAGATTTTATTGTTAGTTTTTAAGATACAGCAGCGCACTTTTTTTTTTCAGAAACGGGTCCATTTTGGTTACAGTTCGGGAATATGCGTCCATGACCTACATACTCAGGTACAATTTGGGGCCGAGAGCAACGGCTGAATTTATAGTTTTCGATTAGTCTACAACTGGGTAATTATACGTTTGACTCTTTATAACTCCGTGGAAAATAGTAAAACATTCCTGGAAATCCTTATAGTTGATAATTTACCCTAATCGTTAACGGGTGGTAGTGACAACGGTATATGCTATGCTAATCTTTAGTTCCTCACTTACTAGTAACTTGTTCTTTCACAAGCAAATGTTATGGAGCATTGCGAAAGTAATTTCTAATTATAGTACTAATCTATAGAATAATTTTTTTTCAGATTCAACTTGATTGCAATTTGACATTTTTGAAGAAAGAAAGCGAAACAAAACTCTTTTTTGATGATGGTATTTTTCGATTTGAGATGATGGCTATGTGATCAGAGCACTTTAGAGACCGTTTTCAGGTGTAGGTTTACATTTGGTTGCTACTTACCCAGGCTCCCGTGTCTGGTATCTGTAAATCGATCGACTAAATATTCATGAATAGTTGCAAGATGATAAAACCAGTGAACATAATTTTCATTGTTGATAATGAGAATAGTTTTAGCATTGTTACTGTAGACTCATATCTGCTGGAACTTTGAAGTTAAACAGCCATAACTTACCCTTGTATTTCTATTGTTTGTTGGTTTCTTGGTAAAGAGAATTTTGTTTGTTTGACGCATAACTGTACCTAGGAATCTACTATAAAGATTGGAACAGGCAATGTGTGGATAGTACAAAAGATAAGTTGATGAGAATAATAAAAAATACAAGCGTAAGTTATGCTTGTGGCTGTTTAATATCCCTATAGATAAGTGATTCAAGAAATCATAAAAAAGTAAATGGTCCATGAATATATCAATAAATAACCAGCTGTGTTTAAGGATAGAGAAGAGAAGCTACTGAGACTGGTGAAGAAAGTGAAAATGTTTGCGAGAGATGAAAGTTGAGAGCATAGGTGAGGTAGTATTGGGTTATGTAAGATGAAGCAACCGGTAAGGATAGTGAGGCAGCAAAAATAAAATAAAAAAGTCCATATACATATTTTGGAGTAAATATCTATGATAAGTGAATTAGTGAAAGGAGCATTGCCTACCATGATCAGGAGCGGAAGAAGCAAACGTGACATTCTACAACGTATTTCCTGTTGTTTATTTCATCAGTTTCAGTTTCACTGATTTATAAAGCAAATATTTTCGGTATTGTCATTTAAAGAGCATATAATATCATGAAAATTAATGCATACTCATTCCCAGCCTGATACGAGTGAAAAAATAGATCTGATCACAGCAAACCTACAAAACATGGTTATCAGAATGAACTTTGACTGTCAGTGTAGCATTCTGATCTATTTGGGGTTTCCTCTGAAATTAGCTTAAAGGTTCCAATCAAGTTCATTCCAAAGTTCTCGATGTCTTCATTCACCAGGTATGCCCAAGGGAAACAAAGGCTTGTTGTAGTATAGATTCATTTCCTATTCCACATAATCATTTGACACGCATTCATTTAAACTGTTTTAGCCGATCACCACGAACCATTTTCTCTTAGGGTTTGTTGTGATTTTGTTATAAAAATTGAATATTTTTTCTCAATAACCGACCGAAGGTCCGGTATTTATGCTTTGTCTCCCTGCTTCGTGGAGTTTGTTACCTGTCACACCCCACACGGCAAAGAAGGGACACCACAAAATATTGGCCAATTTGGACCGAAGTCACCCAGGAAATTATCAAGGGACGTGTGGGGCACAGGGGAAAATAAATCTCTCTCTCTCTCTCTCTCTCTCTCTCTCTCTCTCTGTTCAGTTTCTTTGTGTGAATACTAAATTCTTTTATATATTTTAACTTTCTTTTATCTTCATATTTATTTATTTATTTTTTCACTATTGTCATAATTTTTATTTTTCTTATCATTCTTATCACATATGATGAGTCTATGCTAGCTCATTACATATCAATGTAGGCCCATTAATAATAATAATGCATAAAATGAGAAAGACTTTACAGTTTTCTGTGTTTCGGCAAATAACCGGATGTAATGCGTATGATTCGATGTTAACTTCAAAGTTCCAACAGACATGAGTCTTCAGTAACAATGCTAAAATTATTCTCATTATCAACAATGAAAATTATGTTCACTATACACGGTTTTTTCCATCTGTCCACCCGCCTGTGGTGCTCACGCATGGTAACACTGCGTCCCTGGCTTTAAATAGTTACGTTATGTGTAGGTTTTAGGTAAATAGAAGGATATCTGGGTGTACATTTGCAACTGAAAACTGTTTTAATAATTTACTATTTGCTAATTACACCATTAATATTCGAAATAGGATATTGTTATTATTGTTGAATGTAACCTGCCTTTCCAGGGTGGCGAATGGAACAGCCAGACGTAAATTCCATTAAACAGATGCTAAACCAAGTTACGTCATATCGTATCTAGCTAAAATGCACTTTATAAGAATTAAAAGTATATACTGATATACTTCCGTGTAATGAAGTAACACGTAGCTTAGTAGCAGAGTAGGTGTGGTCCAATAAAGTTGACATATTGCCGTGGTGGACAGCGAGAGAAGCAATTTTCCCGCCACTGCTCCTGGCTGTTCCATTCACCAACCCAAAAAGACATCTACCATTCAATAATAATAACAATATCCTATTTCGAATATTAACAGTGTCATTGGCAAACAGTAAATTATTAAAATGCTTTTCAGTTGCAAATGTACACCCATATATCCTTTTATTTACCTTAAACTTACACATAGCGTAACTATTTAAAACCAGGGACACAGTGTTACCATGCGCGAGCACCACAGGCGTGTGGAGAGATGGGAAAAGACCGAGTATAGTCTTGGAACTATCTTTGCTCTCACCTAAAGTAAGGTATATTTATTCATATTTAGTTGACCCATTTACAGTTGAATCTGAAAAAATTATATTATAGATTACTGCTATAATTTGTTTCAAAATCCTTATTAGAAATTAATTTCGCAATGCTCCATAACTTTTCTTTCTGAAAAAAATAATTTACTAGTAAGTGTGGATCTAAAGATTAGAATGACATATACCGTTGTCACTTCCACCCGTTAACGATAGGGGTAAATTATCCACTATAATGATTTCCAGGAAGGTTATACGATTTTCCACGGAGCTGTAAAGAATCAAACGAACAATCTGTTGTAAAGAGAGTCATTTCCAACGTATAATTACCCAGTTGTAGACTAATCGAAAACTATAAATTCAGCCGTTGCTCTCGGCCCCAAATTGTACCTGAGTATGTAGGTCATGGACGCATATTCCCGAACTGTAACCAAAAATGGACCGTTCCCTGAAAAAAAAGTGCGGTGCTGTATCTTAAAAACTAACAATAAAATCTTCTTGAAAATCTGGTTATGTTTCCCACACCCAAATTCCCTCCAGGATATTTCATCGAACTAACTTAACTTAGGGGCATGGCAAAAATACTGGGGCTGGTGCAATACTAGTATACATCTCGGGAATTTTGTCCGCGACAGTATCTCCTGTAGGTGAAACGTGCACCGACAACACACCGTTACGTAATGTACGAATGTCACCCATAAAAATGGTTAAGTGTAAGTTTTTATTTCTACGACCTCCTTTTCTAAGCATCATCCACAAATGCTTTTGCTGGAAATGTCTTTCGTTCTTACATCATGCATCATTATTATTATTGAGAACTTGTTGGCGTGCGATGCTGTCTCCCCCAAGATCTAGGTCTCCCCTACCTTCCCTATCCCCTACGTAGTACCTTGCCCCAACTGGGGTGGACAAACTGGTTTGCAAGAGGAAGAGGGATTTTTCCACTACCCTTCCGTTAACCTACTTACTCTGTCCCCGCCCCAGTTGGGGAAACCGGTTTTTATGGGGTGGCTGACAGATTGAGTAATGTCTCCCCTACTGTCACCTGGGGAGAACAAACAAGATTAGATTCACTGGGATTATTATTATTATTATTATTATTATTATTATTATTATTATTATTATTATTCAGAAGAGAATCGTCTCTCAAGCATAATTCATTTAACAGTATGGTTGTCTGGATCCAGACAGCCAATTTATTATTATTATTATTATTATTATTATTATTATTATTATTATTATTATTATTATTATTATTATTATAATTTCCAGGTGACTTTTGTGATATTAATTCTTTGAAAACATAGCATGGGTTATGTTTTCTTTTTACTGTTATTTAAGACATGTTGCTAATTTACTCCACTTCTTTATAACATTTTGATATCACATATATCGATAAATCATTTAAAAATTAGGCATCTGTGAATGAAATCGTTGCACGCCAGTTGATCGGTTTTTTCTTTTGCAACTCTGCTCATGGCTATAATTTCGTACTTCGTAAAAGCGTCGTTAGCAAGGTCCTACACCTCAGAGTGAAACAATAAGTGATTGCCTGAAAGAATGCAAAACCACTGACTGAAGCAAACAACTCCATTTCCACAAGCGATAAAATTGGAAATCTCACTGTGTTCCTATTTTAAAAAGTATCGTCATACTACTCTACGCTGATTAAAAAATCGGATAATTATTTAATAACATCATAGTGGGATTTTTTTTCAATGTTCTCTTTTATACATCTATTGATATTTGAATCCAACAAGAGAACACGTCCGTTAGCAGGCAATAAAAAGTACCACTCACACAAGTTCAGATGCTATTCTACTATTTAACGCCCGGAATACCAAGCCATGCAATTTCTATAATCTATTTGACAAGTCCATCAACGTGATCGTTAAATTTTACAGGTGATCTTACAGAAACTTTCCTGTTTCTTTGCATTATGAAGCTTCTTCATCCAAGGGACCGCCCCCCTTGCCCCCTATAGACCTCCCTGACACCCACCACACAGGATCACACCCCAAATATTTCCATTTGATCCCCTAACCACCATTCAACTAGAGCTCCAGAACTTCATCACTTATATTTACATTCATAATTAATCATTCGTACCTGCAAT